>NC_051042.1:10415665-10635665 GCF_904848185.1 Acanthopagrus latus
ACATAGACCACTTGCAAGCATGCGGCCTCGCTTCACATTGGAGATTTTTTATTTTTTTTTGCAATTCATCATTATTTTTTTTTTTGTTACTTTTTTTCGCATGCAGTCCCTGTATATCACAGACTGCAAAAAAATGTTGCTAGTGAACTGTTGTAGGCCGCAAACATGTTTCATCACGTGTATTTGATGCAAACAGGGTAGAATACAGTTAATGCATACAGCACATACAATTATTGTGTTCACACAAAAACATGCACGTACATACACATACACTTCAGTGCACCTGAATCATGCATACATACATGCACACAAAAAAAGTCATGCTAAGCTTTTGACGCTGCTTCAAATCAGTGCACACGCACACACACACACACACCTTTTCCTTGTAGTGGACTGATTACTATGGAGAGCTATATCAGTGCTGCCATCTTACATTTAGGTTTCCTTGGTTTGGTTTGAGCACGCTAACTGAGAGTGCATACATTTACACCTTCTATCCCCAAACTCCTCTCTCTGACACACACACACGCACACACACACACACACACTCTATGTGATGACCAGTGGCAGGAGTGGGTGGTTGGTCAGGGGCTGATCTGTGTGTAATTGGGGGATATTACAGCAGCCATCTCACTTAGCCTCTGGGAGACTGATCTATATTCACTCTGCAGCTCATATTCACATGGCTTCCTGCGCAGACACTCCAAACACTCACAAACACACACACACACACACACACACACACACGTTTACCACACACAGGCACGCAAGTATTTTCTTCCACGCAGAATCTGCAGACCAAGGACAGGCAGTATCTCAGCCGGAAACACAGCAACACTGAACTCTTCCGTGCTGCTGGCACCACGAAAACACACACACGCCGCATGCAGAGACGACTTTAGTGCTTCTGGATTGTGCCACAGTATTTATCCTATAATCAAAATATTATCGAAACTGTAACATGATCAAGCAGTATGTCAAAATCACCGACGCTTTTGATAAAGTGTGTGACGAACCAGTATTATAATGAAACACTGTGGCGCTAACCTACAAATCCTGTTCTGAAAACATGTTTGGTCCAGAGGCAACAAATGACACAACATCAGGATTTTTAATATTGTTTCCTGTGAAAACGAAAATTGCGATACAAAAAATGATCACACCCGCTAACTGTGAATTACATTGCAATTGTAATAACCGTCACCACTTTGTTCAGCCCAAAAATACGCTCTTGTAGCACAGTGCATTTGTGGACGAGTACAAACAGGACAGGAGCGGAACAATTAAGTCAAAGTCTGAGTGCAAATTGAACTGATAAAGAAGTCCTGATTTCACAGTGTTTGCTGCACCCTCGTCCGGCCTTATGAGTAACATTCTGTGAAATATTACAGAAATAAACGATTAAGGGTTAACTTGATGGTAGTGACAAAAATTTAAGAACAATTTAACTGTTGGGTCATTTATTTATGAGAATCCATCACGGTTTAAAAAGTAACAAGTTACAGATATGTGTCAGGTGAATACTGTGGAGTAAAAACAATATTCTACTTGCAAAAAGTTTAAATTGAAATTAAGCTCCTGATAAGCTGGTTACTTTCCGTCACTGGGTACAGTACACGTTTAAACATAACTTTATAAATGCAGAGCAGTGCACATTCACTTGAGTGGACTGCACCGCACTACACATTCTCATTGCGACTAAAATGTTCAAAATGAATCAACACTGTTTGATGCTTGGTGACAATTTTTCTCGGCAGGTCAGTTAAAACGATCCCCCGTTTTGCATCTTTGCGTCGCCCCTTGCGATCCGCTTTGTATTTTAATTCTTGGTGTCACAGGTTTAAAAATGGCGACGAGCTCTACTCTTTATATTTAATGAGAACAACAGTGGGGAGCAAGAAAGCAAGGTGATCTCCTCCGTGCCCCAGAGAGCTCCATGCTAATTTTTCCAGGGCATGGGCCCATTAACATAGGGAAGCTGACACCATTGCTTTAGGCTACATATAATACCCTAATGACCACTCTGCTGTTACTTTGAATCAAGGGTATTAGTTTTGTCTCTGATAAAAGACAGCCGTGATGGCTTAGCCTACTTCCACTGTTGGACAGCAATTTTTTTTTTTTTTTTTTTTTTTTTCCCTCCGTTCTTTTCTTTCCAGCAGTCTTTTGTACAAAGAAGAAAAATGTGATTTATCTTTGACTACTGCTGAGAGTCAACATCTCCTCTCTCCTCCCATCTCGCCAGCTTTCTCATCTCATATCTCCTATTATGTCTAGTTGTTGCTCTCCTTTCTCCCCTCTCCACTCGCACTTTTATTAAAAACTCATTTACTACATAAATCAGACGGAATCCAGTGGTGGTTATAGAATAATTACAATGAGCATGCAGCATTTTCCAGCCAGAGGCTTCAGAGCTTATTAAAAGCTGCAACTTGAGACGTGTTTGTCAATATAGAACCCTCCGTACAGGGAAACTGTACGTTATCTCGCCGTCGTTTCTCTCTGCGTAGGGACTGTTCATAAACATAGAGCATACATAGACGTAAGCACACACACACACACACACACACACACACAAACCCAATTCAAAGAGTCAAAACGTTTTTCTTTTACTTTACTTTTTTTTTCTTTTTTTGGACAAAATGTAGTCTTTCGTGGCCTCAGAATATCCCCAAAATACATTATAAGGAAGTTCAACTCTCCATTACGAATGGTTTACTGTGTCCCAAGAAAATCTTCCGTAGGTCTGTGACAACCCACTCACAGAACACTCACTTATTGTTGAGAAATGTGTGAATTAAAGACGCAATACTTCATTAGTTGACTCCTGAACATTCCGTTTTAAGAGGTTAAACAGTCCTGTCAAGCATCCTGACATGAATCCAGTGTTCTTAGAGTGCAACAGTTCACACTCCGCTCCGCAATCGAGATGTTTTGCCCGTGATAAAGACGCCGCCGTCACTCAAGCGACACATTATTTAGAAATTTCGTTTGATTTCATGCAAATAATGGACGGGGATGGAGAGGATGAAAAATTAATGGGGGACTTTGGGAAGCACGATGAATTATTGAGCACTGGCCTGATTAATTCTTAATAGCCATTGTCAAAAAATCACCGTCTTCGAGTGCCGTTAATTCTCATCAAACCTACTTTAGAGGAGCGTTTCTGCCTCCGCTCCTACATCCAGCACAGTAGCACTTCCTCCTCCTCCTCCTCCTCTTCCTCCTCCTCTCCACAGCCGCCTGCAGAAGAAATTCAACTTGTTTCTTACGGCCTGTCTGACCCACTACAGCAAGATATTTATGAAATACTGATGGTATGAAAAAAAAAAAAAAAAATCAAGAGGGTAGATTTTTTTTTTTTTTTTGACGGTTTCTATTATTACCCCAATAAAACAAGGTTTTACTTCTCAACTGGCAGTCTTTAATTATTTTTTCTTTCTTTTACAGAGAAGATTTGAAAGCTGTGTAAGCTTTTCAACACAAATGCTTTGCTGTCTTTATTTCCTCTTGACTCAAATGGGATTTTTTTATTTTTTTTTTTTTTGCCACAGACTTCAAAGAGATTTTAATTTAGAGAAGCGTGAAGCAAGGACACACTCTTGTCCCCCCCCCCGACCCCTCTCAACCTGATAGAAAACTGTCCTCCTCTTCCAGGAAAACTCATTTTAATAGCTTGTGGACGGATACACAGTGATGTAGCGTGGGAGACAAAGACATGTGTGCCACTTTTCTGCGGGAGCGTCTCTGTAAAAGGTGATGTTATTCTTTATTCCTCCCGTCCCCATTCGCTGCAAACTAAACTTTAATGAATAGGACCTAAAAAGGCTCATTGACTTTCGGTGATCCTTTCCATGCGAATGTTGGCTGAGTACCAAACAGCAGCGCGAACCCAAAATGTGGAACAGACATTCAGATGTGAAAAGTATTCGAAAGTGATGCTGCTCTTAGCGCGCAAAGCACTTAAACGGCTGAAATATCTGCTCCCTGCACGCCCGAGCGGAATCAAAATACACCATCTTATTTTGAATATCAATTTCAAAACATGTTTCCATGAATTATAGATAACAGATATCAGTATGTTAATGAATACACAACATATGGCTGACTCCAATGATTATGGATTTGCACCAGTAGGGGGAAGAGTATGCAAGGAAACAGATCTTGGCGTTATGAAAACAATCTCGCCGAGGATCGAGCCTCTCATGTAATACAAGGGAAAGTTCCATGTTCTCGCTCACATTCACTGACATTTACCACTGAGGGATAAATTAGGACTACCAAAGAACAGAGTATCAAACTTTTTTTTTTGCTGAAGAAATATTTTCCTCTTCAGTTAAGAAGACAGATTGTACTGGTTGATATTTACATGAAATAAAATATGCAACAATAGATCATTTAAGACGAAACTGTAAGTTGCAGGCGAGCTTTAAGAAAAGGTCTTAAAGCTGGGACATATGTCATATTCCTCAAACATTTTTATTGGATGCTACTTCATGTTTTTTTTTTTTTTTTCAATGTATAGATAAACAGATCAATTTGAAAAATTGCCTTTAGATTCAGTCAGAGGTGTAACCAGGACTTTAGATTTACGCCAAGCCAGCTGCCATCATTTTAAAAAGTATTTTCACGAGAGGCCGAAATCTAAATTTACTTCAGAAGAGTTTGGATAATTCCAGGTTATTAATTCTCCTCAGCTATACTCACTGTGAATATGTTGTAAATGCATGTCTCCACACTGACAGGGTGATTAACACAAGGGTTCTATTTAGTAGCTCTGTCCATGAGTTAACGCCTCCTGTCCATTTGTTGGTTTGTGAGCAGGATCTGACCAAAACTACTGAATGTATCACCACCTAACTTGGATGAAGGATGGGGTCTGGGACCACTATAGATCCTGTTACCTTTTATATGGATCTGGATAAACGGACAAATCCAGGATTGTTTTTTTTTTTCTCACTTTCTTTAACGTGACGAGATTTCTCATTTCACCATGACATCCCATGAGGCATTTTTTGTTCCGTTTTTCAGGGAGTTATTATGCATGGATCTTGATCAGGTATATTAAAGTGGCTGATTTCTATGAGTGAGTACAAAAGGGAACTGGAGGCCTTGGTGGAGGTACACATTCTATTGAGTACCATCCTAGGTTATTACTTTGTTCTTCATTTTTTTTTTTTCAAAGCTGACACATATTTGCATTTTTCAAATTCGCCGCCTGTAATTAAATACCCCTGATTCATAAAAAAAAACAAAACTTTACTAAAAACGCATTGAAACATTTGTTGGGGATACTGTCAATGTTCTCAGATGTAACTGTAGCCCTGTCCCGATCCTGTACATTGCAGCAGTAACTGATGATCACTTGTTTTCTGTATTTTAGAATTTTATATTTAAAAAAAACGTAAAATACGTCAGTTTCTCTGCAGGCTTGTTTAACTTATTTACAGTTCCCTCTTTAAAGTATGACAGGACACATTTAGCTAATCATGTCAGTCGATGGATATGATCTACAAAAGGTTAATACTGTCATCAACACTTTCAGTAGAATGAGTATGAACCGTGTACCATCAGAACAATCAACTCACCTCCATTGGCTGACGCAGAGATCAGCTCGCAGATGGTGCCGTTTGTTAATGTACACAGATTCTAACATTCATTTTTATCTGTAATTCATAGGAATCGTTTGTGTAAAAAGTTTTATAGCGAAAGCTGGCCTATCCCCGGCACCCAAAACTGCAAGAAATTTCACATTTGGCAAATCGAGCTGCTGAGAGCTGGCGATTCCTTTCAGGCCAGCTGCGAAGCGCAAGCATCCACGGATCTTTTTATGTGCTCGCCTTTGCTCCGCTCCACATATCTGTAGTGTGTGTGTGTGTGTGTGTGTGTGTGGGCCTGCCACTGACTGTTGACTGGCACGGCCTGTCTTCCTCTGCATATTCAACGGCGCTTATGAATATCAGAGCTACTTGATTGCGTTGTGATTATTCACAAACCCTCACTCGCTCGCTCTCCGTCTGCCCTCTGTACTCCATTACTAGTCAGAACACAGCTCCAGCGTCGCAGCATCGCCAGCCCGATCTGACACTATTCCTTTTTACGGGTTCAACAGCTTGCTTGTCGTACAGCAAAGTAATTAGTACTGCACGCTCATATTAATTAACAAAGAGCGTTATCACTTTATTAATCCATATTAGAGAGGTGGTGGAGGAGGGAGGGAGGGCGCAGTCGCTGTTGGTGCACAAGGAGCTCTCTCGCTGGGAGTCTTCCCCCAGCATTGCTTTGTAGTCCCATTGTCCATGACCCCTGGTGCCGTCGGAACATCCTCACACCAGTGGCGTACAGCTTAAACTGTTCATTAAACCTTTTTAATGCAAGTAATGTCGACAGAATAAACAAACAGGGGTGGCAGGATTGGGGAAAACAGGTGCCATGGTGTGAAAGCACGCTAAACGATGCGATAGTGGGGGGAATTAATTACTACCACGGCGCTAATTGGAAGCAATAATTTGTGTGATTAGCGGGGCCGCTTCAGAAGTGAGACACATCTAGCGCCTGTATACACAGGCAGCGAGGCGCGGGGCCTATCCGGTGTCTCTGCGAGCGCGCACGCCACGTGCACACGCGCACACGCACGTACGTGAGATGCCAGTCGTACGTGAATCTGTAGCCCTTCTATGTGCACATGCAATCCACACATACGGGTTTCCCCAAAAGTAAAATGCCGGGTGCACGCGCAAACACGCCACGAGAAGTTTTCGCACTTCCATTTCTTTGTCCTCTTTTGCAAACAGATACGATCTCTCCGTGATGAGGCGTATCCAAAAGGTTTCATTTAAAAAACGCTGATGTGGCGTGGGCTAATTAACAAAGCAGGCTTTGTAGGTGGTGGGCTCTCCCCCCTCGTCTTTATTAACCCTACTTACTTTATCTCCCCCCCCCTCAATATTAGAGGCTATATGAACCTCAAAGCTTGGAGAGGATCTTCACACACGCAGCACTTCTAAATGTAGACTACAATCAAAACAAGTCCCTGTATTATATCCCCCCCCCCCCCCTCATTATTTCCCTTTAATTCCTATTGGCCGTAATGATCAAAGTGCATAATTAATTTCTGCCAATTCAGGATGTAATATGATTTTCATTTCTTGTTTTGGTCGCGTATACGGTAGTTCTGAGAAGTCCTTGTTTTTATTCTTCGGTGTCTTTTTAATGTAAGTGGAACCCAGTCATCGCTTGTTTCCCATCAGCATTGGATCAGTGATAACTGTGAAACGGTTGCGGTCCCCCCGCCTTGAATTTCTGGTTATTTAAATCTTCCTCTCTTTGATGACAGTAGCATTGATATTGTGTTCCCATTAAGCACCTAAAACTGTAGATGCAACATGAAATTGTGCTGCGCTTCTCCCTGTAGCCATATAATTGTCCCGACTTTATTACTGCCCCAGCGGACTTGCATGTAACAATAACAATACGTATTGTCATGTTTCTGTGTGCCGCAGTCACACTGAGGGCTTGTTGTCATACACTACCTGGCTTTCATTACACTGCACTGTCCGGCTTCACCACACTGATCACATTAGACTGCAATGCTGCTATATAAAATTACACACTTGCCATTAGTACAACACAGTCTTATGTTACTGTCAGCTCTCCAAAGGAAACCACTGGAACACATCCATTCACGTGAGGGTAGAAAACACGTCACACTGACGGACTGCGCTCGTGAAGAGTAAAGAGTGGGAAAATTCGGCTCCTCCCAAAAAAATACTCCACCTGAACCTGTCAGGATCCAACGGGCTCGGCCAGGTTCTAACATTTAGAAGAAGTACGGGTTTGCATCATGTAGTGGCTACTTCAGTTCTGTGTGAGTATGTGTGTAACCATAGATATAAAATATACGTGCATATCTTTTCACATTGGGTGTCTATGTGCTTCAAACAATGGCTTTGCACCGTCATCTACACTGTACATGCCTGTAACGGGGGTCAACATGCAAACTGTACCCACGGTAACTACGATGCAAGCAAAAAAAAACAACAAAAAAAAACCAAAACGGAACCCGTGTTGGCTCGTTGAATTATCTTCTGGACTCGGTTGGTTTTGGAGAGGAATACGCGGCCTGAGCTGCACCTGACAGGAAATCACTTGTATAGCTGAGTGCAGAATCAGGGAGTAGAATAGAGTGATCTGGTCAGAGTAGCCGCATTTTAATAAGGTGGTGGAGAGTGTTTGGAAATTCGTGAGGAAGAAACACCTCTGTGTGCTTTTAACATGTGCAACAGGCACACAGCAGGAATTTCGTGTCCCGCTAACAATATTTGTTATGCTAAGTTAACTTTTGTGAGAGGTCTCTACCTTTTATTACTACTGCCTGTTTTTTTTTTGTTTTTTTTGTGTGTATTTTGGGCCAAAGTCATGTTTCAGTACCTACCGAGAGTTGAATTGATGTAATAACTGGTCAGGTGTCACTGCTACAAATCACCAGCTCTCTGTCTAATGTTCTGTACATGCCAACATATGAGCTATCCTGGAATTCAGGGTGTGAGTGTGTTTTCTCCCGCCTGTGCAGCGTGGATATCCTGGATTATCGGTTAAAGGGTCTTTGTAAACGTGATGCAGGAGTGACGTGTGAAACACTTTATAATTGATCTATCGCATTATCTACACACAGCTGTCAGCAAAGACATATGAGAAATGGACCTAATGCTATCGTCAGCAGCGTGGAATGCGTTGACACCATTTGTTTTGCAGTAGTTTGATTGATTTTCTGGTCATATTTATTTATTTTTTTTTAACCACGTTCCCTGATGAAACCTCGAGCAAGCGGCAGATGTTTTAAAACACGGATATCACAGAGCTGTTATCTGATTCCTTCTGATGAATTAGAGCCGGGTCCCTCCAGTGCTCAAAGGGAGTCCACTCCGCATGAATTATTACCAAATATAATTTCAGCTATTAGTCCTCTTTCCTGAACATCTGAACATGGAAAATGTGGAATTAGAAATTAATACCTCTGAATATCATGGCAGGGTTTTTTGAGACCGGGGGATTCATTTTCATGTTCTCCTCCTTCTCTTTTTTTGTATTCCGACTGAGTTTCTGACACATTTATGTGTTAAGTTGGGCTCAAGCAGTTCTATTACCATACAGATTATCCATTGTGAGCTTTGGCATGCTGCAGAAAAGAATTAGCATTCAGTAGAGAGAAAGGAAATATGGAGGCAAAGAAAAATGGAATGAAAAGGGATTAGGTGTATCCTGCTTCCTCCTGTTTATGTCTTTAATCTTTACTGGGGTCAATGGTTTATCCAAATTGATTTCTTCGAGCTAAAATGCTCATGTTTTCGCTATGCTGGATTGTTTTGTCCACCTATCTGTGTACTGCTAAGCAGTCTTCTCCCTTATCTACATAATGACATACAGTACAAGGTGATGACTTCATATGCTGCACCAACAGGAACGAATGGACAAAGACTTCCTTGACTCCTCTCCTTTTGTCCAGTACTCTTACACTGTACATTCACTCATGTGAGCATCTCAGTTTTAACAGAAACTAGTAGCTTTGGTTCAGTTTTATGTCGCGACCCGATCGCTTGAATCAGTGCTGGCAGTGTACATTTCTGTAAACCACAGACATGCTGAACCTTTACATTCCTTTATGTTACAACTTGTTTACTCTTGCATGTTGTGACAGTGTTTTTCTTAGGAAACACACTTGGTTTAGGTAAAGACTGACTGTAAGATTCCACTGGAGGCGTGTCTTGTGGTTCCAACTCCGGCACAGTTTTGCTCCTTTGTCGGGCGACGCTTTTTTAGCCCGCCACAGCGCAGGTCTGTGTTACAATCACACCAGGAAGTGTTCCCAACTGAGGGATTAGAAGTTTTTAGAGTTTTGTGCTGGTGTCAACATGAAATCTTAGAAATCTTAGCATGAGGCCTCGCATATATTATCATTTATTCGTCACAACAAACACTGCTGGAAACTGCGAGGGTTTCGCAAAGAAATATAAAGTGGTCTTACACTCACAAATGTAGTAACGCAGTCGTGAACAGCGGTCACTGGCCTGTAGCCTTTCTCGCATAGCTTGACTCCAACACCCTATGAAGTCCACCTCTTGATATGAAAGTCAGTCATAGTGATGTAGATAATGTGAACGTGATATGGCACGCATTGTAGAAATGCTTATACGGTATTCTGGCCAGTGACAAGTGCAAATGTGAACGCATCATAGCCACTGGGCTGATCGTCGACTCATCAACCTCTGCTATTCGTTCCCTGTCTCTTCTCCATCCTGAGGCTAGTTTGTTCCGTCGCGTATGGTGATTAAATCAGTGGCACTTGCTATTGTATTCACTATCATTATACACTAGTGTCAAGCTTACATATGAACTTCCAGCACCTCACCCTTGTTGTTCTCGCTCCTCCAGCTCACCTGAGGTCCCTCACGATGACACCAGACAACCCAGCCTGCCTGCCTGCCCTCTTCGTCCACTACTTCCTCCGAGAACTCCGTTTTGGGTCTAGATAAAAACCCCAGTGTAACACTGCCCATTCCTAAAACCCTTTAGATTTTGCCTTTCCATTCTTCCTGAACCTTTTTTAGCAAAAACCTTATATTCAGAGTTTTAAATGTGCCTTTAACCTACTCTGCCAGAAAAATCACAAAACCTGCCAATTCTTTTCCTGACCTGAATTCCCTCACCTGCCACCACGTGAAAAACATCCAGTTCAGTTCATAGTACCTACCGGGTTTAAACCCTATCCTTTCCCTCTTCATCATCTTCCTCTTCGACTGCACTTTTCTTGTTCGAGTCTTCTCTCTCTCTCGCTCTCCCTCTCTGTCTGACCTCACACACAAGAAGTCATGAGGGAGGATCCCAGCTGAAAGTTCAGCCAAATGTTAGCAATAGAGGGAGGGATGTCTCTGAAGAGAAGCACTCACTCTCTCACTCTTTGTCAAACACCTCTCTCTCCACCTGGCCTTCTCTTGCCTCCCCCTCCTACTCCTCCTCAGTTTATCATTTCTCCACACCCAGCTAAAGCTTGCAGTCTGGGTCCTTGAGACTGGCGGCCAATAACGCTGGAGTAGTCTGATACCATCGGCTGCTGGGGGGGGAGTAGAGGCAGCCGAGGGGTTGTCAAGCAAACCCTAACACCTGTATTCTGTCATTCATGTGATTGTTATCCCTCACCCCTCCATCTCTCTTCCCCTTGCCTCCCTCCCCATCATTCACCTCGCTCTGATCTTCCTGCCTGTCTGTCAGAGGGGATCTGCCAAAATATCCGCAGCCTGGAGAGGTGTGTGCATGCTGTGTATATGTCTAGGTACAGTGCATGTGTGCGCGGACTCGTTTTGATGGAGTGAATAGGGAGGCGATTTATAAGCTGAGAAAAAGGGTGCCTCTTCAAAAGTTTGGCAGGGTTTGAAAGAAATACAGCCGCAGGCCTGGAGAGAATATGTCACCGAGGCCTCTGTCGCATTTCCCTGCCGCTTCCCCTGTCCTTTTCTTCTCTACCTTGTTTTTTTTTCGCAATAAGTCAGAAGGGAGCAGAATTGGAGGGAGTCACGGTATATGTGATTAAAAAGGAGAAAATGATGAAAATGTAGGAGAAAAACTGGGGGTGAAAAAGGTGGGGGTTCCTTTGAATAGTTACTGTTGAAATGTTGCCTAAATGTCTGTCTTCCCTGTTACTTAAAATCACAAGGTTCACATTACTGTGGGTGTTAGATTAAACACTAGCATCTTGGTAAGTTGTTCTATTATATTTGGAGGAAATCTATAAACTCGCCTACAGAAATAACTAAGTAAAATGCTGTGACAAGTAAAAGAAATTAAGCCATTATCTGTGGCTGTTGCAGGCCTCTAATAAGCCCATCCAGTTGTCTCCTTTGGCCTGTATGGAAAGATTGAACAGGCTACCTGTCTGTCTATTTACATAGCTGCACTCTGTATCAGGCCTTCTGACCGCGCACTCATTGCGTATGGTCTAGGTCTGGGTGCAATAGATATCGACAATAGACATGTTATTCATGAAATACAAACCAGTAAAAAAAAAAAAACATATAATGAATACACCCTCATAAACAGCCTGTCGTATCACTGTAAGAGCATTGAGTGTTATTATGGATCCCGCCGCAGTTCTCTCCAGCCAGCTTTTGCTCTATGTAAGAGCAAAGAGACAGAGCAGTTGTGGTGGCCAAAGTGCTTGGAGTGACTATCGGGGCAACTACAGATCACAGTAGGCGGTAGGCCTATTGGGTATTGGAGGGAGGCCTGAAGGGAGGAGGCGGGATTTCTTTACGGATTGGACACTGCCAAAATTGAGGTTGCTCTCGCTCATTTCTATAATCTGACCAACTCCAGCTAACTCAGTGGCATTTCTTGTGTCATTCAGCAGTCAATCTGAAATTGTGAAATGCAATTCTTGGATTATTCATATTGTGAGACAAATGAATCTCGACCGCAGCACTCGTTATTGTTACCCTGACGTCTGTCATTTCAACACTTAACCACCAAGTTAATTTATGATTGCATTGCATGCATTTTTGTTTCTCCAAACACACAGCTCAGGAAAGCTTGCATGCATTATAACACATCATCATTATTACCACACATTGTAATGCCATCTCCCTGTATGGTCTTTCTTAAAACCCGCTAGTCAATCGGCCTAAGACTGTCGAGATAAAACTCTCTTTTATTTCAAGCTTTTTCATTGTTCGGATTTTGAGCCCTCAAGATACAGTCATGTGCTTTTAATCACAGTATATCCTTCAGATTCACTTTAAACATACCACATACAAAACCAAAAAAATCAAAATTGGAAAAAAAAAAACCCCAAAACATTACATTTATTATCAAGCCCTTTCTCAACAGGCATTTTTTTTTTGCATTTTCTTTTGGGATTCACGGTCAGGACCACCTGTAGCCCCAGGCAACTCCTTCCTTATCCATCATCTAAACAATGACAAACCCCTGGTTAGTCACCACAAAGCATCACTCTGGCTTTGACGGCAAAGATCGAAACAAACAGCCGAAAACAAGAGCCGTTGTTGGTGTCTGACAGCGAGCATAATAGCAGTGCTTGGGGATTTGGGCTCAGTGTCAGGGTGGAAAAATCTTTGGGACATGCGCTGGGGGTGTTGGATGGTGTTCGACATCAGTCAATGCTGTTTGGGGAGTGAGAGTGGGCGGCCGGAGTCATAGATATTAGACAGGAGAGTGTTATATCTCAGGGGGGATTGGAATCCGACGAGTGGAGCAAGGTTTTTACCAGTATTTTTTTTTTTTTTTCAGCGCGGATGAATAAAGCTTGTGATCTAAAGCTTGTTTAACTTTGGCAGTGAAGAATGGAAGGCTATAGGCTAGAGGAACAACCTTCTGCCAGCGTCCCTTTATCATCTTTTATGAGCCTCATCATCTCTGCACAAAAAGTGGAATCCTGGCATGTGAGATAAAAACATCACTTAAACAAGATTTAGGCTGAGGTTTGACACATTTAGAGATTAAGGACAGTCAAAGAGAAAGATGATTTGTCAGGGGGGTTGTTGTTAATTTAACTCAATCAACCCTCTGATTTCTTCAGAGTGCCATAATTAACATTTTTTATCAGGACATTTGAAGATCATACATGTTGTTTTGCACGCGGTATCCTAGTTTCTATTTTATCCTCGATTTACCCGCCTGCTGCAGATGTGTAAGAGAGTCACTGACCCCTTTTGGATTATATCACATTTATCTCCCATTGTGTAGACTTCAACTCCAATTTCTTGATAGTCAGCTGTTGAACATCGAGCGTTTTAATGGGAAATGAAACCAAATTCACACAATCAGTTCAACAAACAACTTACAAAGTGTGTGTCTCTTCGGAAGACAGTTTTAGCCCAAATAACCATTTTCTAAGGGTACTTTCAAATCTTTTCAAGTTTCAAAGTTCAAATGCACTGAATGGTGTGTTTGCAGATTAAGTTTTTTTTAGTCATTTGGACTCTAGTGTCAACTAAACAACCACAATGTGAACTGCCTGAAAAGATACATTTTTGGGATTATTTTCAGTGACTTATCTTTCCCGCCTCCTATCAGCTATTGTATTTTTTTTTTGCAAAAAGCTTATGTGAACACAAACTGGACCAGTAGAGGTCACAACAAACTGAATGAACCAAACCGTGGATGTCAAAGCAACATAGACTGAATAAAGTCTGACATGGCTGTCACCACCTTGGATTTCGGAACTAGAAGTGACCATTTGTAGACAAGAGGGTTGAGCGTCCGTGCGTATGCATTGCTACACCTCTGTTCTAATTGAATGGTAACCTTGTGGCAGTTTGTCAGCCACAACACCCTAAAGCAAATTACATTTTATTGTCTATTTTTGTCTAAATGGGAATGTTATTTTTGAAATAAACATCATGCTGTAGTGAAGAAGACTGGTAATTGAAACCCTGTACTTGTTTGGAAACATTTTTACTGAGTTGATAAAAGCGAGAAAAAAAAAAAAGAAGTGAAATGAGAAGAAGTATCATTTTCTCATAAGCATACATAAATTCTGACTTCTGCAACCAGTTGAGTAACTCCAGTTATCTTTGGCAATGAGTTAGCTATTAATGAAGAAGCCACATCGAGTGTTAACCTAAACTTTGTCTTTTGTACACCAGTAAGACTATTTCATATCTGAAAATGGTTGCATAATAATCATAATCAAGAGGGTAAAAGACAATACAATACAAATAACTTAAAATGTTTTTAGAAACAAAGTTTAGCAGCCTGAGCTATTTATTTTACGTCCTACCTAAAACGTATTCTCATGTCATGTATCATCCTCTGTCTCGAATACTTTCTCCCCTGACCTGATTTCAGCTTCTACAACACATCTCCTTTTAAATGTAGTATACCTCTGCAGTGTGTGCAGGTAGCATGTGGCTCACATTGGGATGATGTCTGAATATAGCAACTTGAGATTTCACATACTATATAAATAACCATCCCTGGGCTGTTAGATTTAAAAATGCAGTTGGTGCACTTTCAGTCAGTTTCTCTTGTCTAATTTCCCCACTGACCACCGTGGTAAAATTAGACACTTTCAAATATAGTTGCAAGAGGGTGATGAGTCATGTTTCAATTGAAAGCTCAAGAGCTTGACTCAAATGAAAAAATATGCCCAATTTGAGCAGCACATTCTCAACACAGGCTTTGACAAATATTTCTTTTTTTTCATATAGACAATCTAACTAGAATCGTGTTTAAATGAATGCTACTGCTGTCTTGTAGTACATTTCAAAGCAAGAGAAGTAGGGACAGGATGTATGCGATATAACTGTGTACAGCGGGTGTGTTTCTTCCAGGTTCTGCTGCTATCCATAGCTCGTTGAGTAGATTTATGCGTCAGGGATGTTAACACTGAGACAACATGCTGCTTTACCTCCAGTACGCCTTTCCTAGCAGACAAACACACACCTACACGCACACACAGAACCCCAAATTTGGCCTCTCATCTCAGCAGCTTGTGACTTAACTCATGAGAAGAGGCTCTCACTCAGTCTTGTCTACACACACACATCTGCGCTCACACACAGAAAGGCACATGGAAAGGGAAAATATGGCTAGAGCTGTACAAAATTAAGCTCTTTCAAAATAAAACAACAGCGACTTGAAATTTTGAATACAACCACTGCTGTTAAGACTTAAAGTCTGTAAATTTAGAATATGAAATGCATACAGCGCTGCCAAGGTAGCTTTCCTACAACCCCCTCAAACCCCCACTACACTCCACACGGTGTGTTTTATTACAATCAGTACCCATGTCTGCTTGCACTGGGGAAAATGTGCGGGAAATAATGATCTGGATGGTCTTGGGGTCTGGATTGAAGTGTTCCTGTAAGAATTCTAGTGGTGTAAGCAATTTATTTCTTAACACATAGTTCATATTGTTTAAGACACCCCATATATCTGCCAAGTGTGATGCGAAATATGGCTTTAATACAGCATCGCGTACACCAGGGGACAGGGAAATATTTCTAACCCCACCCCCACTCACCCGCCATCCAAAAATCACAGGAGAAACTGAGCTTTAAGAGAAAAACCACACTGAATGTTGGTTTACTCTCATGGGAAACATTAAACAAGGTTTTCATGAGAATTTAATTACTGTATAAAACAACTAATATGCAGTATATCAAACCTGTATTATGATATGTACAAATATGACTCAAAATAGTTGATTTTTGTATTAGAGCTGTCCTCACCTGAATATGACAGGGATTTGATTCTGATTGGGAAAAAAAAAAAAAGACTTTCCTTACTGTTCACATCCAGTGTTGGGCAAGTTATTTTCAAAATGCAATATATCACAATTTACCGGTTACCTTAACTTTAGAGTAATATATTCATTTGATTATGTATTTACTGGGTTACACCACTTTTTAGTCACCTCTATAGAACAATTAAATAGCCAAGATCCTTTTATAAAAAGCAATAAACACTTCACTTTGGTCGATAAGGTGGATTGTAACACATTATGTGACATAACTGTCGTAATATATGACTGAAAAATGATTGGTAACATGTTATTATACTGCCACTAAAAGAAACAGAGTACTGTAAACTGTTACTTTTATAAAGCCAACACTGTTCATGTCGCATTAATGATGTGTATGAATTGTGTCTGTGAATCAGTACCAACAACCAAAGACACCTAAGGTTGGGTTACATGTAATGACTTTTCTTGTTGACTTTTTTTCAACAAACTGTATGGGAATCAGTCTGTTCATCAGTCTGTTAAGGAACACCTTCATTTTCAGGGTTACCGTTACACAGAAAGTGTAACAATATAGCTCGAGTTGCTGTAACACCATCATGTTACTGTGACAGCAGACAAATATAAAGAAATGTCTGTCATTAAGCATCCAACACAAAAAACTAAGCCACGCAGGTAAGCATATTACTGCTATTGCCTAAAACATACCATGCAATGACAAACCAGAGGATTAAATACCTCCAGTCAATAAAGGCCAAGAATAAAACACAGCTTTTTTTTTTTTTTTTTTTTTTTGGTCACATTCACACTAATCCACAATAAATACAATTGTAGTTTCAGCCTTTATCTTTTCTTATTTGGACACATATTAATGTTTGTCCCCATATCTCTTCATTGTCTTTCAGAAAGATAGTAAACAAATTTGTTTTTGGTGCAGAAGTACACTATGACATTTTTCATGAAACATGCACAACAAAATATGATATAATTGTGAAGGTGCCCTTATTTGTTTGCATGTTTTAGAACATCTTGTGTGCGTATGTACAAATGTGAGTTGACATCTGCACGCACCCTTATTTTAGGTAGAAGAAGAAAGCATTTTTTTTTCATTTTTGTGTCAAATTGTGTGTGTGTGTGTGTGTGTTTAAGGAAACTGAGCTGGTAACCTTCATTAGTATGGAAGTTTGGAAGACAGCTTTTCTTGTCAGTTTTACATTCTCATGATAAGCGATTGCTCAAAATGATTTTCTGAATGTACAAACCAATTGTGATTCTCATCAAATTATTTCCTGTGATCTTCTTATTGGTGTCTTATCACTGGACAGTCTGGTAATCTTTTTCCTCTTGTCTTATGTAGATATTCTAATTATTTCTTAAAGTCCTTTATTTTCTTAATCATTATGTTTGTAATTCGGCCAACATTGTTAATTGATCTGCCAGTTCGTTAGTTATCTCAGCACATTAATATACGTGAAAATGATGGCCATTGTAATGTCCAAAAATGTGCTCCATCTGGCAGCGCCGCTGTCCCTCGTGTTACACAGAGGAACGGGAAAATAAATCTGTTTAAATGGAATGAATGCAGCCACTGACCGGGCCTGCGTGATATTTTGACGCCACTTGTATTTAATTTTAAATGGTGGCAGAGACATTTTTGTTTGGCTTTCCGCCATCAAGATGGGCTGTTGTTTGTCGTCACACGTGCAGGATTTGGGGCTTGTACTGCTGTGGGGGTGGGGCCGCGTTATCCAAAAATGCGATAAAGTACCAGTGCCTGTTGTTCCGTCTCACTTTTATTCAAGTGAGGCTCAAACTGGGATTCAAACACAGGTTCCCCCAGTCCCAGGCACCACACCTCCATCACAGCTGGGAAACAAACTACTTATGAGACCACTGAAACTTCCCTTGAAACTTCTCCATGCCCCGAACAAGGTGTGTGTGTGTGTGTGTGTGTGTGTGTGAGCGTGTGTGTTAGATAGAGAGACAGAGCGAGGGAGTCATACTTGCAGTCTGAGTCCATGGAACTGGGTCAATAGTGAACCTGTGAACCCTGCCGTGGCTTCCAAGATGAGCCTGTCTCCAGGGGCCAGCAATAGGGAGCCACCACATTGATTTGTGCAAGTGTGCGTGAGTGTGTCCAGAGGGAGGATAGAGGGGATGGAGGTGACGGTAGTTAGGGCACAAGATCGCCAGTCACAAACAAGGCACTTAAACTGCGCAGAGTCCATTTTAAGGAATTGAGTCTTAGGTACTCAGCTCCCTCCCTCCCTGATAAGTGAGGATGAACTGTTAGATATGAGTCACTGTTCGCTTAATGGAATCAGATCAAAGGGAAAAAAAAAAAAAAAAAAAAAAAAAAAACAGGTGGCAGCACACCCTCTGAATCCTGCAACCTGCACCTCCGCCCACTAGTTTGGGGAAACCTTGAGCCTTCAAAGCCGTTTCTTTTTTCTTTTCTTTCTTTTTTTTTTTCTTTTTTTGTTTTATCTCTTTTTCAGTAGTTGCTGGTTCCAGTGTAGATATGTGTCTAGGAGGAAAAGCAGGAGGTTAGGGGTGAGAAAGTAGAAAATGAGGGTGAGGATGGGTGTGTGGCGGCGGCTGGTGGGAGTTGGGGGGTGGGGGTGGTTAAAGGCTTGGGGGAGGGCAGAGTAAACAGGCAGTAATTAAGAGTGGAATATTCGCTATCATTGCAGTTTTCATCCCGCAAAGGACTGCTTTACAGGCTTTTTTTCCCCCCTTTCTTTACACCCAAGGCGAATTTTCCCGCACGTCAGCCTCTCTCCTCTGCCACTGTAAAGCAGCAGCGAGTCGCCGCGTGCATCCGCCTGCGTTCGTGTGTGTTGCCGAGGCCCTGGGCGTCTTTAACGCCAATTAAGAAAAGGGGCAGAGAAACTAACTCCGGCTGAACTTGCAAGCGCTGACAGGGAGGAACTGAGGAAGCAGGGAGAGAGGAAGGAGGGACAAATCTGTATCTAGTATCCGGGTTAGGTTATTATTATTATTATTATTAGATATACACATCACCAGAGAAGTCATTTCAGTGTGGTGTGGACCCTCAAATAGCATTTGTTTTTTTGGTGTTTACCTCCCTCGTCTGTGCCCATTTGTGGGTTGGTTTGTCAGCAGGAAAAAAAAACAAACAAACAAACAAAAAAAACAACAACAACAAAACATCAACTACTGAATAGATGTCAGCAATACATGAATGGAGGACGCATCATGGCCCAGAATGGTCAACATTAACTTTTGGTGTAGGTCAGGATAAAGGGACGGACAGATTTTCTTTCACTTTTTTTTTTTACAGAGATGTAGCATCTTCACACCCAGCGCCCGCATTGTGCAGATGGCCAATGCACCAGTGCCTACCCATGAGCCCCTGGGTGTGTTTGTCTTACAGTGAGGTGTAGCCATGTGCATTGATACCTTAAGGCAGCAGAAAGCGACTGCGCAGTAGACCAACAAAAACATAGTCTGTTTCCTACATTATTTAGAAAGTAGGATGTGCCTCTACGGGATCTCATGCTGCTTCGCAACAAACTAAATAATGTTGCTGTGTGAATCTGGACTGTGAGTGACCTTTTGATGTGTGGAAGAACACATATCAATTATCATTAAATACTAACCTATCCTTTTGGTGGGTACGGAGTTTAAAACAATCAGTGAAGTTCATCTGCTGATCCTCATGCGCAAATATACATGTTGAGCTAGAGATGCATCGTCTCTGCTGCAGGAGGATCACTGAAGGTTACGGCATGAATATTTTCCTCATTCAACACGAAAATTTCCGCTACTTACATCCTTTCTTCACATTTATGCGTCATCTGGATTATTTTGATTACAATCTGTGTCGTGGTCCGACCGGCCTGTTAAACGGCTGTGAAATGGTCCTGAGCGGAGCCTCCTCGAGCATTATGTCATACTTTGGACTGGTCGTTGGGTCTTTGCGGTTGTGTTTTTGTTTTGTACTTGTACTTTGTGTTTCATAGGTGCTGCGGGAGGATTCTCTGTGTTTCCAACTCCTGTTTGCTATGTCAGATAAATCCCACTCAAACTGGTCCTGCTCTGGTGTCCACTTCTGGGTCCTTAACCTACTACCACACATCACCACAGTTTAACTGTTTTATGTTCGCAAGTGAACATTAAAGCATGTAAACATTTTCTAGTGGACCCCCAAATTGAATGTATGAAGCTGGAAATCGGCATCATATGGAACCTGTAAGGATACAGAGTATCTCAACAAAATATAATATGTAAGTAATATGTTACTTGCGACTCATCTGCATCCCCCCCCTCAATCCTTTGCTCCAGATCTCCCTCCTTGTTGCCAGTGAACTGGTCCAAATATTTCTCTGCCAACTCGAACATGTGTTGGTGAAGCTGTGATCATCATATCTTTCCCCACCGCCATCATAGAGAGCCACACACTTTCTTTTTTTTTTTCCTCATTATATTTTCAATTATTTTTTCCTGTCAACATCTTCTTTCTAATTGCGAAGGACGTGACCGAGACGTGCTTCTCAAATTTGTGACTGCTGATTGACCGTCAGTCGGCTCGAACATGATCACTCTGATGGTGCGGTAATTCAAACAAGCTGTCATCTTCCACACACGGCCGCACCCTTGTTCATTTTTTTTTCAGATCAAACTTCTCCTAGTAGCAGAAGGATTGCATCTTACAACAGGTTTAAATGACAATACACAGCAAAAAAAAAAGAAAAACAGACAGCACAGTAAGAGATTTGTTCCATGAATTTGAATGCAAAATGATACAAATGACTTCACATAATAAGGAATGAATTCCAGCTCGCTAAGTCCAGTAAACCCCCCCACACACACATAACACAGTATCTGCTGTAGATGAGGGCAGGTGCTGTGGCAGAGGTGGGCGTTGGAACAGTGTCGCCCCAGCTTTAAGAACAGGGGCCAGGGCTGTAATTAGCTTACTGCAGGTTCCCAGGCCCTACTCATTTGTGTCAGCCACTCAGTAATTCTGGCTGTAATATATCTGCCCGGCCTCATGAGTGATGGCAAAGTGTGTGTGTGAGAGAGAAAGAGAGAGAGAAGAGAGAATGGCGGGCTGATTTGTGATGCTCTGGCCTGCTGCTTGCATTTCTAATACAATCCTGCTACAGTTATTTGTCCATCTGATATAAACATCAGCGTGGGGGTGGGGGGCAGGAAAAAGAGGAAAGGGAAGACAAGAGGCAAGCGAAGGAGAGACGGGGGAGTAAGGCCTTTTCCTTGGCTCAAAATGGCGCAAAAAAAAAATTGTGCTAAGGTTTGTGAGCAGTTTTTGGTGAGTATTTAAAGCTACTGTAAGGAATATAGCTCTATAGTATTAAGTTTGTGTGGTGATGCAGAGATAACAAGGATTGCTGTACACAAAATGGACAGGAAATTAGGTGAAACAATGGCAAGGGAGGGTCGCAACAACATGATTGGTTGATTTAACCCTGGCAGAATCTGGTTGGTTTAACTGAAGGAATATACGCCCATAGTCAGCTGATTAAGAACGGGGGAGGGAGAGAGTGTGTGTGTGTGTGAGAGAGAGAGAGAGCTGTGAATGAAGGAACAATATGGTAGTCTTCCCAACTGAGCTTACAGCCACTGAAATTGAAAGCTGTGCGCAGGTTCCAGTTCTGTGGGTGCTGAAGGGCTTGAGCTCTGCTATATTTTCACCTGATCCCGAATAACAGCAAATACGAATTAGATCAGAGGATTTCGCACCCTGGTTGTGTGAGTGTTGTGTGACTTTTACGCATGGTGACATGAACCAGCAGCCTTCAGTTTTTGATGCCCCCACAAATTGGCAATTGACCTACAGCATCCTATCCACACAGACATGACCGAGATATAAAGCAAAGCACAATACCCAAAGAGTCATTCCCTCAGAGTAGTGGGAATCCTGCGGATCATGCTCAATGGGATGTCAGACATCTCCTGCATCATGTGGGTCACAGGATCATCACCATGGTCTCTGATCATGATGCATATTGTGCAAAATGGTTTGATTCCATCTGTAAAGCAGTAGGGCTGCTGGGCTGAACAGTAGGCTTACGCTTTGACTGAAACATTTATCACGGCTGAACTTTATCCGACATCAGTGCGGCTTTCAGTTCATCGTAGCTTCATGATCAAGGCGCCTCCAGACGGACGGAGAGATCACAGAAATGTCGGTCTGTATCGCTTTTTGATTCCCAGTAGTCTTTTCTGGAGCGTTAGAAAAGGTGGAAGAGTTATGCTGACGTGGTGTGAAGTAACAGGCACGTGAGACATACAGTTCTGTATAATAAACAGGCGAACAGATGAATTTCCTAGTCTCTTTTGCCTGTCTCATAACACTTCTATTGGGCTGCGTATGTTAGCTAGCTCATTAGCAACAGGTCCAACAAGCCAAGCATGGCAGTATGCAGCTAAACATCTCTATTG
This sequence comes from Acanthopagrus latus, assembly GCF_904848185.1. Lineage (NCBI taxonomy): Eukaryota > Metazoa > Chordata > Actinopteri > Spariformes > Sparidae > Acanthopagrus > Acanthopagrus latus. The sequence continues at coordinate 10,438,350 of NC_051042.1, forward strand.
CCACACATTACTGCAAAATTACTCAACTCTAAACAATATACATTATCACTTAGACTTAGACGCCTTTATTAATTCTTTTGGGAGGCTCCCTCTAGGAAATTGAAGCGCCATGTCACACACAGCGCTGTTACACATATGCAGGATCAAGAAAGAAGAAACACCAAAGTACTCAGCACCCATATGAAGATATAAAATAAATATAATGTACTATCGTAGACATATGTATATAATAAATATAACACATTAAAATATGTATGAAATAAATATAAATATGTGCATATAAAATATACATCTAAATTTACATATAAATAAACAAATATAAAATAACACTGTAAGAATAGAAAAATATATGTATATACGTGTGTGTATATAATATATATAAACTGTACACAGACACACAGTATCTGTTATGGTTACGTTATTGTTGCACATGGTTACTGTATTGTACATGGTTATTCTACATGGGTATTGTATATGGTCACTGTATTCGTTATTGTATGTTGTGTTCATAAACAGTCCAGCACGTCTATTGTTGGGCTGACCTCTCCTCCCTGTCCTTCAGTCTCTCTGTTCATCTCTGTTTATCCGTTCGCCCTCGTCCCCCCCAGTGAGGAGTCGAACAGTTTGACGGCACAGGGGCCAAAACAGTCCCTCAGTCTATTTGTCTGGCTGTTTGGCAGGAGCAGCCTGTCTGTCACCAAGGATTCACAACAGTGTTATCCCTTAAACTGGAGTACATGCTTCTGGTTTTGAGGGCATATTAATCCACCTGTATGTAGAAACAAAGAGGCAGAAAACTTGCGCTTTAGTTCAGCTTGACTGCAGGATTCATTTGGCAGGGCATGCCTCTAAAGGGTTATTTAGAGTATCGCTTCCCTGGGGAAGGGAAAACGGTTTGCGAGGAAACTTTAGAGTTACGGTCAACGTTTTGTATGTCACTGATCTGAAGAAGAACATTTAATATAAATCATATTATGACAAAGAATAAAGGATTGTAAAAACTTGAAATGTACAAATGTTCATTTACATGGGAATCTTAATTACTACTTGGTGTTTGATGTTGATTAATGGAGGTGAAATAATCCCCTACAGTAACAGCCTGCAGAGACAGGACTGATGATTGATGTAAGTATGTTACTTTATAAAATAATTCTCGCAAGGCATACATAACAAGACCCATACATAACCAAATGGTTAGTTTTACATGAAATTTCTATTGGGAAAAGCCTATGTTAAAAATGTAGTTTATAAGGTGTGGTGGGCAGGGAGGGTTTAATCAAACGATGTCTTTGGTTGCATTATAAGAAAAGTAGGATTCAGCCTTTTACAGCTTGACCCACAGAGACTAATTGAAACCAGAGACACCTCTAAATGTGGAAGTAAGGCATGTTTGAACAACGAAATGAAGGGGAAAAAAATAGTCATTCATCATAGTTTCAAAGACACTTCAATGTATTGTTTAACTTCAGCTGATTAATTCGGTTCTGAATTTGATTTTGTATAATCTGAATTTGTTTGCGCTGGTAACCTGGTGAAATTGCCCAGCATCCTCTCAGTCGCTGCAAAACTTACGGCGAAAAAAGGGGCCCTCGTCTTAGTAATATTGTGGGCAGTGGTTGAATGTGCATTCATTCATTGGATTCAGGATGAAGAGGGAAGTGGAAGAAACTCCCACACCCCACCGATTCAGATTACATCATTTTCCCTCACGGATTTGCCCTATAGTGTTTGAAAAGCAGCAGCCTTGTAAGACAGAGAAGAGTGTTGCAGTATCTTGGCATTCCATGCCAGGTTGTCTCTCTGTAATTGTTTTTAACGTCATGCATGATTTTTGAAAAGGTTAGTGGGCTCCCACAGTGTGTGTGTGTGTGTGTGGTTTTTGATAGCTTGGCTGCAGGGTAGAGTCTTAGTGTGTCTTGCTCTTGTCGGTGTAAGAACAGATGCTGGAGGCGAGCCCCTGGGCTGCCCTCAGGGCTTCATATACTCTGGAGATACACACACCTGACATGCAGCAGTGCACACACACACACACACACACACACAGACACACACACACACACACACACAGGCAAGCAAACACAAATCCTGTTAATGCTTGTATTTACATAGGACCTTCTGATCAATGTCATGTGGAGTATTTGCCAGTTCTTTGAGACAGACTCGCACACCGGAGTGCCTATTGTGCAGACACACACACACACACACACACACTCACACACTCCAGTGTATGCTCTCTTTTTCCACTCTTTTCCCTCTTAAGAAAGCTGCACTTAACCTGCTAGAGGATGAATGCAGCTGAGGTGTAGAAAGGTAGCTGTTAGCTCTACCTAAACACTTATTACGTGGCATTGTAGGTTCAATCTAATTACCTGATTGAGTTGCCTACATGGATTTCTCCTCCGTCTGTCAGCGCGCTCAGAGCAAGCCACTCATTATCACAGCGAGACAGGCTTTAGCTGGAGGTTGTGTTTTACTTTCAACACCCTGAGGTGTCATTATGGCTGTCAGAGACAGTCAAGTGGGTGACACACATGCAGCCTATGCGCACACGTTCTGAAAAGCACCAGGCCTATGTACCTGGGAATGCAAATTTAAGCCAGATCAGACTCTGATCTGTTTCTGTAGTAGTGTAAGTTATGTTCACTTTTCCAGACTTAAGCATTTATTTATACACAGCATGGATATCATGTCTGCATGTCTCTCACCACCGCTGACTGTATATGTTTAAAAAGTGCGCTGAGATCAATTTCACAGAGAAAAAGAGGAAATGGACTACGGAAGAAATGAACATGATACAGGTACTGGAGTCATCTTTACCAGCAGTCAGACAAAACGCAGCTGTCTGGCTACTCACATCTGCTTTAAGTTGAACAACAACGAAGCTACCCTCTGTACCCTGTATGATCAACATTGTAAAGTTGTGGAAGTGTTCGAAAAATCTCCATTGCATGGAGGATCAGTGGCCATTACATTCTGTAATTATATCAAAAGACTTAAAAAAAAAAAAAAAAAAAAAAAAAGATTTTTTCATTTATTTTGATAAAGGTTTAATTTCTTGTGCATCTATACACCCCTATAGAACACTGCCATCATGAGCTTCTGTTAAAACTGCTTGGGCCAGCAGCCAGCTTGTATCACATGCGCAGTTAGGGTCTGATCAGATCGGAAATTGGTCGAATGCAGGTAGGAGGGTGGTTATGGTCTTTCAAAACTGGGCACATGCAGGGCAGCTGTGGCCTTGATGTAATTTTTTATTACAGCAAGAAACTGAAGTGAGCAACAGGGCACCTAATGAAGATCTTTCATCAGGATACGGAGTTAGAATGTTCAGATTTCCTCTGAAATTAATTCCAAGAAAGGCATTTTTGAGACACACGTGGGATGCTTCTCCATGGGAGGTGACTAGATGGGTATGATTTCCTTGACTGGAGGTTTACAGGATTGGTCTTTTGAAGTCATAATGATTTTTAAGGAGATCCTGGCAGCTTAACTCTGTCACACAAATCAACAGACCACCAACACAAAAGAAGCTAAGATGTGAAAAAGCATGAATTAAGTTTGGCATAGCACTTTCTGTGTTCTTTTAAAAGTTGCACTTAAACATGCAAAATATCTGATAGTTTGAAATTATAAAAGTCCTATCAAAGCCGTCTTAGCTGGTTAATAGGGAAGTTGTTTTGTGCTTGAAGGACCAGGCTCCTCTCTAAGTTAATAGGGGAGAGAGCCACAAATCAAATCTGATGACAAATCTGCGTTAAATTGGGTGACTTTGCCCCAAAATAAGGTTTGAAAGCCATATTTCCTGACAAGTGACACTTTCTACTGCGCATGTGTGTGCTTTTTTTCCCCCGGCACCCCGCCAGAACACTTGAACAAATGAGAGTTTAATGTCTGATGTTTGAATAATCTCACCTTCCTCGGTAATCCTCTGCATTAGTGTGATGTCCTCCTCTTCCACACAGTCCGTCTGCAGCTCTCATCAGCGGGATATGTGTCATAAAGATGCTATCTCTGGCCCCGAAGACTTCTCAATTCAAAACTGCCTCATGTGGTGTGTGTCCTCTCTTATCACCTCTCGTCATATCCAGATGATCCATTTTGTGTTTTTTGGTTTCATTTTCGTCCTCCGAATAACAAAGCCACGCGGTCACTGTGTGTCTGACGAGCGATTCGAGTGACCTATCAGCACAAGGGCTTCCACATTAACGCTGTAGACTCTCATGACACCTTGGTAGTCAGCGTAGTCCGGTTTCTACTGTGTGATATTACATTACCTTGATGTAAACTCACTCCTACACCGAAACACATGGACGTTGTCTTGTGAATCGGATGCCTTTTCCGAGTGGTGGACCAGATTTGTGATCAGGTTCGGGGCTGGAGATGGGGACTGAAGAGTGACAGTGACCATCGCAACATGGCAAAGGAGAGTCCGTGTGACATCTTTATCAAAAATGTCAATTTCCATTTGGGCCTGCTCTGTCTCTCAACTTTCTGACATGTTTCCTTCCCCCTGTCACACATCCATACAGAACACACACACACACACACGCACACATACACAGCATCATAGGGTTGTTATTAGACTTATGATGATCATCCATTGCCACTACAGCGCTGCGCATAAAAAAAAAAAAAACAAAACAAAACAAAAAGCTTTTATTTTTAAAAATGTGTAAAGAAGAAGAAATAAGAAAAAGAGAGAAGGAGTGAGGGGAGGGGAACAAATGAAAGGAGAAAAGAGGAGTGGGGGCTGTAAAGATGAGGCGATGGGAGGAATGACGGCAGTGTGCGGCGGAGGCATATGTCACATCCTATCAGGCGACAGGACGAGTGAAAGATACAGTATTGCCTCTGCCGTGTTAGGAAATCGCGAACACCAACACACACACACACACACACACAGAGCAGGCCCAGCCAAGCTTATCTGGCTCGCCACGGCTGCGCGGCCTCCATGCAGAGCAGCCGTAGCTGTCGGCAGAGGCCCGGATCATTTTGGACAGTATCATTAAATGCCATGTCATTACCCGTTATGGAGTAGTGCTCTCACTCCCTGCTTCTCCCCTGGGATGGGGTAGCCCATCTGATAGGTATGAAGGGGTGTGTGTTTGCATGCACGTCAGTGCGCGTCTGCATTGCCCTACGTGTTTGTGTCTCGCGAAAAAGGGTTTGATGAAGGCAGGCGGAGACAGAGGCGGAGGGTACGGTGTTGGCTGTGGAAATGGGATGGACGGGGTTGAGAGATGGAATTGGCATTAAATTTCCGACGTGGCGCGAGGATTGACTTTGACTGGAGCGCAAGGGGGCTATTAGCTTATCTTTAAGGCTGTGTTTGTCACAGCGCTGAGGGCAGCTCCGCTAGACAGGCCGGGAGAGAGGGAGGGCGAGCCGCGGCGCGCCGAGCGTGGGCTGAACGATATGGATAGGTGAAGGCTCCCGGTGGGACCCGCTGCCTCAGCCAGCGAGCTGCACTGGGGAAGGAGAGGTGGAGAGCGGCTAAATTGAAGGTTTATTTATCCAATTCGCTGTCAAGGTCGGCTTGTCGGCGAGCTGTCCTGTGTGTGTTCACAAAATGCCAAAATCTCGATGCATTGTTTAAAAAAAAAAAAGAGAGAGAGAGAGAGAGACGGAGAGAGACAGAGAGATAGAGAGAGAGAGCGCGCATTGAGGAAGGGGGGAATCAATGACCTTTGGTTGCGTCAAGCTTCAAGCTGCCAGCACCTCTTAAGGCTGTCCTTACCGGCCATTATGGTTGCCTTTTAAAAACAAGGCAGGGTAGAGAGGAGCTGTCGAGAGAGAGTAGTCCAACATTGACACAAACATACACACACAAATAATACAGAAAGATGTACACCAAGATTTACACACACACACACACACACACACACACAGACAATGCCCATGTGTACTAACCGAGCAGCAGTTCCTTCCGAGTGATACACACCGCACACGGTGAAACGCACTCAGTTAAGCAACGGAAAGCGATTTAATTGTCGGGTTAACGTATTGCAGTCGCCTGAAACTCCACGTGATAAGGTCTCCATCAGAAAAGACACCTGCTTAGCTCGAACCCCATGTTACATTGATTGGATGGAACTCCAGAAGTGAAGCCGAGTGCTGCTCATCAGCGATAATCAGTTTATCCTTTTATATCTCAGTGAATAAGATCAGGGAGCGCCGAGCACCGGGGCTGATGGGCCATCCTGGTTCGGCATGACTAACCCCGGAAATGCAGGTTGAATAGGAAAAAAAGGGCTTTTGATGTAGAGCATTAATCAGTTTGGCTTCAGCTCCAGTTGCTACTGCCGCTGCCTCCGCAGTGTAACAGCGCTATCCTTTAGAGGGACCCCCTCGTCAGAGTTTTGGAAGGCCTCTGTCAACGTGAAAAGAACATGACCTTTAAGATCGTATCAGCATGTTTGCTGGTGCATACACAGCCGTGGAAAGGGTTCAGTGGCCCATCAGAAAAAGGAGAGCAAAAAAAAAAGAAAAAAAAAAGGAAAAGACAGGAAAAGAAAAGAAAAGAAAATTGTAATTCACTCTGAGGGCTTTTTGAAAGAGCAGTTTGCTGACACTCAAGTGTGAGCAGCTTTAATGCCACGGAGGGAAGGAGCAAATGAAGATGCGAACAACCTTGCGCAGAATCATTTGTTTCCATGATTGTTATTTTTCGTCAGTGATTTCTGACTTGATGCAACTCACAACGGAGCTAAATGCGTTTAAAGAGAACAACATGATAACAAAGGGAAAATGAAGTTCATGTTTACTTCAAATGTGAATTAGAAGTTGACACGTATGACTATATGATGATTTGATGATCCCATTTTGTTTTAACTTCTGAATCCTTTAGATTTTACAGGTCACATGTGTTTCTCTGGCCATGCTGGGATATTCTGGAGGGCTCCATCTTCTGTGTTTACCGTTAGTGTGTGTGTGTTTGTGTGTGTTATTGAGTCTTATGAAGAGCTGATAGTGGTGTGATGGTGGTCATCAGTCACCTCCTACACACTGTCTACCAGTCTGTGGACTGGCTGCTTGCTGTCACACACAAATACACAGAGATACGCCGACGCACTTACCAAATCTGCCCACACACACACAAACGTCTGCAACCACCATGTTTAAATTATGTTTCATTCCCAGTCACCGTACTATCTATTGCCAATTGCCAAAATAAATGTTGGAAATGTATGGGTTTTTTTGCAAATGACAGATGTGTTAAAAACATTTCATTTTGATTACATTGAAATGTGGCCGTGCGTATGGTCTGGCTGGATTTAGGTGCAGAAACCACCTGGGTAGGGGTTAAGGAGGCTGTGAATTGTGAATGTGATATGTCATGCAGCACATTTTCAGTTTTTGAATGGATAAATATTTCACTTTGTTGCCCAGCCACTTGCTAACTTCTGTCTGCTTGCTGTTTGGTGCCGGACAGGTAGTCAACAGTGATTTATTCACGTGTTAATGCTTAAATAGCTGCCTGCTGTGTCTGGATAAGAGATTGTTCAAGTGGTCAGAATGAACCAACACAATTAGGTGAAGGACATTAAAAAGCTGTGTGGAGATATGGACTATTGTGTGGGTATTGTGCGAATATTGTCAGTGGGTTTGGAAAGTTTTTTTTTTAATTCAGTGACAAGAGAAGTTGTTTCCAAGTTCCATGTGTAGAGAAGGAATGTACATTTTGTGCAATACATTTTGAGTCAGCATATGTCTATAATGTAGCATTTCTGCATTTAAATTTCTAACATTGATTTTCAGCAACACTGTTCCTTTAAGAATGAAGACAACTTCTCCCATTGTCAGAAATTGCATATTGTGCATTTAAAACTGACCTAACATAATTCATTAAATGTTACTGTTTTGTTTTGTTTTTTGCATGGCAGATGTAAGGAAGTGAAACAAGCTGAAAATACTGCAGCCGACAGAGCACTAGGAAAAAAAAATGTGGTTAATTTACTTGTTTCTCCATTGAGAAGACATGGTGCAATTTTATCATGAATTTGTTTCTATTTTTTTCTAGAAATAGGTAGTGTTCAGTTGGTTCATCAGAGGTGTTTTCACTAAGAAACAAACCAGGATTGATGAGATTGGAATTTGTGGGCTGGGAAAACACAACACAAATGAGCCAAAACTGGCACAAAATGGAGACATGAGCTAATTGCTAAGGGGTGTGATAGATTTCTTTGGGTAGAACCTTTTCACTCATTTTCTCATTATGTCATTTCATCCGATGTAAATGCTTAGTGCTTATTGTAGCCATGACTGAGAGTTTACACTATGAATTACAAAACAAAACAAAACAAAACAAAAAAAACTGTCTCTTTCTGTGATGTCGAAGTGGCAGAGCTTTTCCAATCCGTGGATTCTGACAGAGCGTTTCTTCTCAGAGGACCCGATCCTTCCCTTTACAAATGCACCGCTGTGTATTTCTTTGTTGTAAATCATGCTGCTTTTCATGTTCATGGAATGAGCCTAATTCCAAATCCCTGTCTCCGTGATGTACAGAGTGTACCAGCTGCACAGAGTCCAGGAAAGGCATATCTAGTCAAAGTGTATGCAGTGTGTATCCCCTCGGCGTTAGAGATTAAGCTGCATTAACACATTGTTCCTGTGGTCTCTGTGGTACAAAGTCTGATTACTTAAAGTGCAATGCTAGTTTCTTTCCAGTTCTTCACAAAGAAAAGACTCTGAGCATAATGGTCTTTTTTTTTTTTCCTTCCTTGAACCGCTTGCATTTCCCTCAAGCATACTGTGATTACAATTTCTATTTTTCCCTCAGCATTCTCTCTCTTTCTCTGTCAGAGTTAAGGAGAGATCATACAAGTCACAATATAGCATTTTCCAGGGATAAATATCCCAGGGCAGCAGCCGCCACCGCCGTCCCCAGAACTCCCCCTATCTGCAATTTGCACTGACCAACGCAGCATGTTGAAAAGAGAAAGAGGAAAAATAAAATAAATCCACGCGTCCCCAAAGCGATTCCGCGATCAAGATCCGTGTCACGTTCTCGCCGTTTGCAACACTGGAAACCAACGCAGCACCCGGGTCCCAGGCCTCGTTGTGATAAAAAATGTGTGAAGCTGAGGGTACAAGGAGTGCAACGTGAAGGAACAGTGAAATGCAAACACGGAAGTGGAACATGCATGTTTTCCTTTCATTGGGAGAAATATATATGTGTAATAGTTTAGGCTGACCATAAAGGTTGCCTCTAGTGGCCAAAGTAATTATTATGGTGGCGAAGGAGCAAGTTTTAGTAGAAGGATGTGTTAGGATGATTCCAATTTGTATTATTTTTGTAGTCTTGACTATTCTTTCTCCAAAAATAATAACATTAAACTCAACAACTTAATTACTGAGATCTGGTAATGCTGCAATACGGCTAAAAAAAAAACCACATCATACGGTGCCTGATGATGAGAGAGGTTTCAAACAAGGTAACTTGTTGTTGCATGCTGCCGGGTTCCCTGATGTCAGCAATTAACAGTGCCACCAGAACCAATATAACTGAGGCTGCACAATGACGTGTTTTAGTAGGCTAACCCAGAATTTAGCATTGCTCTTCTTCTCATTCCCATTCCCATTGTGGGTGATTTCAATTGGATTTTGGGTTATTGCAGAAAAAAACAAAAAAAACAACCTGCTTATGGCACTTGTACAGTTTGTGTTGCAAGATAAATCTTAGAAATAAACATAAATCTAAAAAGTAAAAAGCTAATGTGAAGCTATACATGACCTCTGTTGTGTTCACATGATTTCACCACCACTAAGCTTCCTACTACACTGTACTGTACACACTTTACTATATGTTAATCAATATGACTCACTGGTGAGTAGATTAGTCTCTGTGTTTGGAGTTATGACATTTAATGTCCCTGTCAACCATTGTAGTGTCATTTAGTTACAGTCCCCATGTAATCTACATATGGGATTAACCTATTAAAAAAGGACTAAAGATCGATTCAATCAAATTATTTTTTTTTTTTGATCAATTTGAAATCACATTCCATCCTGTAATGTCATCACCTTTTTTTTTGTGAACTGATAGATAGATAGATAGATAGATAGATAGATAGATAGATAGATAGATACTTTATTGATCCCAGAGGAAATTCAAGCATCCAGTGGCAATAACAAACATTGAACATACATTGAACATACAAACAATATCAAAGAAACAGTAGAAATAAAAATATGGAATAATATTTGTATGTAAATGTTATAAAAATGTTTTGTACAACTGTATAAAAACATAAAGTGATATTAAAAATATAAAGTGACATAGAGCTGACTGAGAGAACTGATCTTTTTCAGCTGTCTATGCAAATCTGATCAGATTCTATAGGAATATATGACAGATACTTTGAGATGGATTGGGACCAGCAACAGATGTGTACATGACCGATCATCAGAGCAGAAGTGCCGTGTCTTCACTTCTGGGACCCATGTGTTGGATCTACATCCGCTACATACTATAGACACAGTAGGTGTGCATGTAGTACACTCATGTACATCTATGCATGTCATTTGGCTGTGGACCAGAAACATGTTTTATATCGCTCACATTTATCCACAGTATGCGTGTATATGAATGCACTTACCTGGTTATAAGAGTACTGTTGTGTAGGTGTATGCACACACGACTGTATGTTTACGTGGACAGACGCATGTTTGTCTGTGAGCACATTTTGTTGGTGTGGGTGCCTGTGCAGAAGGCATGTGTAACACCGTGTGTGTGTATTGCCTAAGGGTGTATAAGCACGAACAGCATGTGTTAAAGATACCACGTGTTCGTGTGCGCGAGTGTTCCGCGTATGTCTCCAAACGTGCACGTGGATCAGCTGAAGTTTGATGTGGATCCAGGGCTGATTTGGTGCTCAGAGAATTTGGCTCAGCATGAAAGGAAAATGCAGAGCGATGGATGGGGTGACTGGTTTACTGTGTGTCAACATGCCACTCTGAAAAGACAAGAGAGAAAAGACATGAGAAAAGAGAGGCGGACTGCTTTGATAAGCAATGGTAGGAGAATAATCGATGGTGTAAGTATAGTCAGTTTAAAGCAGCGTTATGTAGAAAATGGCATTTTGTGAGATTTGGCACTCCCCACAGTTTTTGAGTTGAACTTACTCCCTTGAATACAAATTCAAGGTGTGTTACAACTGTTCAGACGTAGATGCTAACAAAAAAAAACATGCATCTTGAAGTGAGGTAGGGGGCAGAGTGGCACCATTCACCCCATTACAAGACAATGTACCATCACAACTATTTTAAAGCTGTTATTTTGGGGAAACACTTACATTGTGTTGCTTTAACAGACTCAATGGAGACAGTTTGGATGGCTCTGTCCGCACTGCAACTAAAAGTGAGATGAAGCCCACCTCCCGTCAGTATTCTTCCTGTCTAATGGTCAGTGATCTTCAGCAAACACAGAAAGGGGGCGTGGTTAAATTTCATGTGTCGTCATCACTATGGCTACCAGACCACCAAGGAGCTCTAGCGAGATCAGCATCACTGCCACAGATTAGCGATAACATCAATATTAGCATGGATAAGACACTGTAACCTTCCATCCATCCATCCATCCATGATCTGAAAGCGCATATTCTCTCTTCAGGGTCATGTGGGGGACTTGAGCCAATCCCAGCTGACATTGGGCGAGAGGCGACGCACACCCTGGATAAATTGCCAGTTTATCACAGGGCTGACATATAGGGACCAAGAGCCAGTCACACTCACATTCACACCTACGGACAATTTAAAGTAAGTAGAGTTTTTTGCATGTCCTTGGATTGACAGTTCACAGAGAACAATTATTATCAACTATACAACTTCTAGTGAAAAGGAAAGCAGATAAACTCGTAAACAAACAATGCGCAAGGCCGAGCATCTTGCTGGACTATTCAGACAATACAATTAACACAATATTAATATTTATTTATTTATTAATTTTTTTAAATTGTTATCATGAATACTGCCATACTGCAATATCCCTAATGGCAACCTTTAAGTCATGCTTATACAGAGTTAGTCTGCCTTTGTCCAAGTACCTACAAAGCCATGAAAGCGATTCATGAAATGAAAAATGAAAAAACGATAAAATGAAAATACATCCAAGTTGAGTATGACTGAACATACAGTTCTTCAAATTGTTCTGTATTATTATACAAATATGTTGTGTTTTGACATGTAGTGTGTTTATGTTTGTGAGTTTATTGTGGCATACACCTCCCAGCCGAAACTACAGGGTGCTATGGGATGATCGCCTCTTGTTGTTACACAGCTGTATTATGAGACAAGATGGGCAGGGTGCTAGCTGATTAGCTTGCTAACTTAAGATATCACTGCAGTGCAGTTCATAAAAGTCCATGACAGAACAAATGTCAACGCTGTTCTTCTTTACATTCTGGTGAATGACACTTGAAACCTTAGAGTATTTTAAACTGAATATATCCAAGAATTGCTCCTTCTAAAAAACGCCTCACTTCTCTTGGCAGAGGCTTGCACTTTCACTTCAACTAAATAGGATTTAAGGACACAGGGAATTCCTTTGCAAAATAGGCCACTGTGTCATTTACAGGTGAAAGCCGGTTCCAGCTCTCGCAGCTCAATTAGTGGACTTTCTCTTAATCTCAATTCACCATGGAAGTGAGAAAGGGAATTAAACTCTATAGAAAAGTGTTTGTGTCGGATATCTGTGAGAATTAAAGGCAGAAGGAAGGCAAACAAAGTAAGTGTGACTTAGCCTCTCTCTTAGACTTGGTCTGCAAAATGCCTTCCCTCCAACCAAACAGCTCGTCACGCCGAGGGGAGACTTCCATACAGCAACTGCATAAATGTTTAATGGCATCGGGTACAACCGCCGCTTTGAAAATGTGCTGCTCTTTTAATTTCCTTGCGTTTCGTCTTTTCGTTCTTCGTTAGCTCGCCCTACGCTTCTGTCTCACAGCGTGTCCTGAAGGGAGCCAGGTCGATTGTGCGCTTTTGATATTGCGCTGTTACTTATGTGCTAATGCTAATTGAGCATCTTTCCCCTCTTCCGTTCAAGACTTTTCATGGATTCGATGTTTCTCTTCATCACATGCTCAGATCACACCCGTTCCAGCTAACTGTCCGACTGTGTTTTGTGCTAAGTGGGTACATTTGTGCGGATGGTTCATCAAGCCAAGAGAAAGACGGATGACAGACATTTTCCGTTAGTGGCCAGTTTTAAGGGAGAACGGATGGAGAGACCGAGGAGGGAGGCGAAATATAATGAATCCTCACAACAGAGAAAATAGGACGACAAAGATGGAAATTGGGAGCAAAGAAATTAGAAAGTCAGCAGAAGAATGAGAGGAAACAGCTCCCAGCTAAACTGAGGTTTGCTGATGGCTAAATCCTGAAGCCTGCACCAGTATGTGTGTTAGCTCACCTGCAAGAGAGGCCTGTGGTGTGAATGGGTGACCTGCATCTCCAAAGATCAGGAGGTTGACTCCCAATAGGTGCACCCCAACATGTTTAACCTCACCTCCCCTTTGGCCTTTAAACACAGGGCGGGTCATATTGTGTGTGTCTGTACATGTTTACTCATGTACCTGTGTGTGTGTGTGTGTGTGTGTGCGTGTGTGTGTGTGTGTGTGTGTGTATTGCTTCAGTGTTGGAGTGATGGTGAATACCATGAGGAGGAGGAGGAGGGGTGACTTTAATCCTCAACTTTCCACCCCCAAGGTAAGACTGAAAGGATGAAAGGAGAATTTAGCTAGGCCCCTGTGTGTTGTCTGTGTGTGTGTGTGTGTGTGTGTGTGTGTGTATGGCGCTCACATCTGCGCAAGTCTTGGGCTCGGCCATAGAGAATGAATGGGTTTAGTGCCGCGGCCGGACAGAAAAATCAATGCTTCATATGAGGAGGCTGCGGGGGTTAGGCCTCCGTGTTCATGTCAACAAGGCTATTGGTTTTCTTAATACTCCAAAGTTGGCGTTTCCCCGCTTCGGGAGGGCCGGTGAGGTGACTTGTGTGGTCAGAGCTTAACAAAGGGATCCTGCCTTCTAGCCTTTTGCTGTACTCCTTGGCCGAGGGAAGCCCAGCCAGGATTAATTACCAACTGTGCCGGCTGGATATTAGTTGTTGTTTTCTCCCATTGTCACATGGCACCAGTGGACGGAGGCTATTGGAAGCAGCTTGTGTGCTGCAGAGCACTGAGCTAATACTGTTAGATGGAGTAACACAGTTAGATGTAATAGTGGCTGGATGGCAGTGTGGCAGTCATGCTTCCCCTCAGTATGGCTGTCACAAGAATAATCAATGATTCTGTCAGTATATGATAATTTAACAAGACGGACAACCGATCATTTTACTGAAACAGAGAACTCAGTTCAGAATTAAAATGAAAATATAAAAATATCTAACATAAAAATTTGGTGCATTTTTTTTTTAGACCTGTAACCGATGAACCTGATAATTATGTTCTGGGTTTAGAGATACATTTTCTATTAAACATTAAAAGTCATAAAAATAGCATGAAATCTTGATAATGGTATCAAAAGAAATTAGAGTTTTCACATCTGAGAAACTGAAACTATAAACTATTTGTATTAATAAAAGTGTTGATTCAAAATAACAAAGGGCATATTTTAAAGTATGATATGTAAGAATTCTGCATTAAAAATGTCCGAGAACAACTCGACCTTTGTTGTACTATTTGTTGAGTTGTGTACTTTACATTATCCCAAATGTTTCCATTTCCATTCCTGGTATGTTCAAACCCAGAGAAGTTTACTCAAGCTGATGGTGAGTTTTGTTTGGTCACTGCAGCCACTTCTGTGATGTGGAAGTCTGGACACTAGACTAAATTGAGTAAAAATTAAAAAAAAAAAAAAAAAAAATAGAATAAAATGAAATAAAATAAAACATTATCTAATCCATAAACATTTGTGCCTGAGTCATATCTAATTTTCGTCAGCGGTAGGGGTCAGGAACATTTTTGTTTCTTTACTTTTTCTGTACACTAGCCGTGAGCTAACGTTAGCTAGCAACGGCTCAGATGTCATCTCTCTGGATCACTGCTGCAGCGGGGTGAAATTGGAGTGGTGATAGATCTACTTTTTAATCCCAAACGTTTAAACGAAATCTCTGAGCCCTCCTCCCAGTGGTAAACAGTTCCAGACCAGAGCAGAATCTGATGTGACTCTGGGTGTTTATTCTCCAGAGGTTGTGGCACAAAAACGCAATCTTTGGATCTTTCACCTAGTCTGCCGGGCCCTGCACACCCTGCAAATATATTTTATTTTGTTCAGTTTTGATAGATAGCCACCTAGTGGCAGAAGTTGCGTAGAGTATGTTTAAATAATTGCTCAAAAATCAATAATAATAAAGTCTGCATTTAGGGCCCTGTTATAACCAAAAAAAAAAAAAAACAACAAATATATTAAAAATATGACATTATAATGCTGCTTATATATTAATGCACAAATAACTATAAAGGCACGTGCATACCTCCGCCAATGCCCAACGGTCCTCTTCAGATTAGATACATGTGTTTTTGTTTTTTTTTTCTTATAAAGAGACATGCAATATTTCTGAGAAATGAACATTGTCTGAAAACACCTTATCTTGCATCCGTCCCTTTATCTGGATCTGTACCAAAAGGTAATGAGTCTACCCTGGGCAGAGACCCAGCCTCCATCCAAGTTTGGTGGAAATCCACCGAGTAAATTTTTGTGTAATATTACTGACAAACCAACCAATTAACCAACAAACAAACTGACACATGTAAAAACATAACCCCCTCAGTGAAGGTTATGATAAATCGCGCACACACAGCCACACATACACACAGAAACCAGTTGTTAGCGACACTGTGCTATAGACAGCAAACCTATAGGGAGGGGTCTGAGGGTCGAGGAAGGCAGGGCCGACCCAGCCGTTGAGCATTGCTCACCCAGAGCAATCGGATGAAAACGCAGTGCAGATGTAATTTGTTTTCAATGGCTGTTTCAAAAGAATAATTGTGGTGACACTGGCTGGTCGATAGTATGGATTTTTGTTTTTGAGTGCGGTGTGTGTGTGGCGCTAAGAGAGGGCAGGAAATACAACGCTGCAGACCCAAATACAATAAAAATGGATTGTGTGTGTGTGTGTGTGTGTGTGTTTGTAGGGGTATTTGCAGGTCTGGTAACCATCACTGGGCCCTGGACATCATTGGAAGGATTACTAAATGTGTCCTGTGGGCTAGCTATAGGCTGGTATTCTCTCTCTCTCTCTCTCCATCTCAGTTTGCCTTTCTTTTCTTCCTTTCTTTCAGGGAAAAAAAACAAAAACAAAAAAAAAACACTGACTTGCCTTCAATAAAATCACTTAAGATGAAACACAGCTCAGGGAGAGAGGAAGCCTGGGTAAAACTGTGATTGTAAACCTGGCAGGGCAGAGTGTGTATGAGACAGAAAGAGGGGAATATGGCACACACACACACACACACACACACACACACACACACCAAAATTGCCAAACATGCTTATTAAATTTTTACTGCAATTTTCAAAAGGGTTTACGGAGATTCCAAAATGTGTCTTAAATACATGAGAAAAAAACACTGTATGCTATTAAGGCTTTTACATTAGATTAAAGTACAGATCAATTTCATATTTGCAACAGATACTGTACATGCATTTATTTATTTTTTCTTCCCAATTACCTCCTGTCCGTTCCTCCTTTATACTGTAACCCCACTGAATGGATTGCATCACTACACTGATGGTGTTTTAGACAGTTACAATATACAAGCACGCCAATGTATTCAAACACACTCACATACAAGTCAGTGTGCTATTACATATGTTATTTTAGAATGCGATTTTACTGACTAGAGCTTTATTTACATGGCGGTGATGAAGTCAGAAGTGTCTGTGGACGTGCCTTTGAGTATGTGATGTGCACTGGCAACCATGATAAGCTCCTGAACACACAGTTAAAATGTTTCTTCGCTCCATGAGATTGCCCCTTGTGATTGGTTCTCATAACAATGCTCTCTTTCCTCTGGTTAGTTTGCGCACTTTCAAACTTCTTGAATGGCCTAATTTGTTGCTCGTCCCCTTCTTTCCCTTTTGTCCTTCTCCTCCTTCCCTGATCTCCACCCCAGGCTCATCTCGATACGGCCTCTCTGTTGCCAGATAATGGGCATTTTGACCATTTGCCAAATCAGACGCTGTTTCGCTGGGCGATGGAGTCAGGGCAATTCTAATTCGTCACAGGCGGCGGAGGTGTGCGTCGGTGTGTGTGGACACGACCGGGTTCATTGAAGGGGTGGGATTGTGTGACATTAAATGAGTGAAGGTAGAGTTGGATGGCACGCTGGGGCCAGGTGGAGGGGGACATACAGTAAAAGGACATTATTCCTCTGTAGTCCAAGCCCTCGCTGACACTCTCCACCACCCCCTCCCTTCTCTCTCCCTCTGTCTTTCTACACAATTCCCTTGCCGCGGGTGGTCACCAGAGACCAGACTGGGGCTGATTTATTCTCCCTCTCTCCTGTCTCCTGCCTGACTGCCTCTGCAATGGAGAAATTTCCTCTCCCTCTGTCTCTCTGGCCACAGCAGCAGCAGCAGCAGCAGTGGTACTAAGGCAGGGGAAGCAGGGGGGGGGGTGAGAACAGGAGGGCTCACATTAGAACGTCTCCCTAATACACTCTCCCACTCTGTCTACTCCCACTTTCCCACCCCTCGGGTTGGCTCTCGGCAACTACGTCTTCCTCAACGGCCATCTGTATGCGGTGGATATGTGAGCACATCTAAAGCTGCAGAGAACAATATTTTAACGTAAACTTTATCTGTTGTGCTATTGACAGGACAATAACTTCAACCTCAGTACTTCCTGTGATGAGACTGTGAAATGTATTTCATATTTTGTTACTTTCAGGAGGGGTTGGAACCTTTGTTGATCACTCGGATACTTTGTTTCTTTGTATTGGCCTGTAAATGAATCTTTTGCCATCAGAATGGTGATGTTCATCCATCCCCATTTCTTCTTAATGATATCAAAGGGACTACACGTAAATATGAGTTTGGGTTCAAACTTTTGGGGA
Organism: Acanthopagrus latus; assembly: GCF_904848185.1. Taxonomy (NCBI): domain Eukaryota; kingdom Metazoa; phylum Chordata; class Actinopteri; order Spariformes; family Sparidae; genus Acanthopagrus; species Acanthopagrus latus. Next base: position 10,456,403 of record NC_051042.1, read on the forward strand.
AACTTTTGTTACTGGCAAGGAAATGAATATTATTTAAATGGATGTAATCTCAGCCCACAGCGACGTGTGAAAAAGTGATGCAATGAAATACTACAGATCCTTGCCCTAGAACGGCTGACCTGTGTGGCAGTGAGAGGAAATGTAGTCAGTAAGGGAATCTCTTCTTAATTCATGTTCCAAAGTTGATTGGAAATATCTTGATTGACTTACAGTCAACTACATTTTTTATTTCATTTTAACAAAAAACTTAAATACTCGTTTTTCTGCCATTTTTTTAAAGCTGTATTTTAGCGTTAAGGTGATGGTTTGTCTTGAGTGGGTCTTGCTTCTGTTTTTGTTAAAGAGCACTGACTGGGCTATTTTTTTTGGTTTGTTTTTTGTAAGTATGTCTTTGTCAGACATGCATGATGCAGGTGGGTTAAAAGTCTTATTTGTAAGAAAAGTTGGTTTTTGAGTCTTATTCCCAGCTCAGCGCTTTTGGATGGTAGGACGGCTCGACTACGGCGCAGTGCGGAGCGAGGCTCAAAAATACAAAAAAAATACAAATAGGTCCCTTAACTAGGAAATAATAGTATAATAACAGAAGTAAAGCATGCAAAACGGAGGGGGCAAGTGCTGGAGAAAAGGGGTGAATTTCGATTGGGCCTAAGTTATAGATGACCCAGGGGCAGGGTGGAGTAAGGAGTGTGGCCATACAGTGTGCTCTTGTTCCAGCTGGTTCGGCGCCCTGTTTTCAGAGCTGATTTCTTTTGCTTTGACGAAAGCGCGGCTCTGCCAGACTGCAAATAAGCCACGGGGTCCGTAGATTTCCTGACGCTCATTCAGTTAGCGAGCAGCACAATGAGCGGTCAGCTTGGGTGTCACAGTGACACTCATTACACCAGTCAACATTGGGCTAATTGCCAGTGGGATGAAATAATTCTACAGATGCTGACAGGTGAGAGGGCGCTCAACCGTGACCGACAAAATATATTTCTCAAGAGGCCAGTGTGTGTGCGAGAGAGAGATTGAACTGGGCTTCAATTATGCAAACAGATGTATGCAAATCCGTGCACACAAACACGCGCGCGAACCGACTTCCTTTGGGCTCAGGCATCCATATGTTTATCAGTACGTATGATGTAATGCAGAAGGACAGTTCCCAAACAACATGGCTGATGTTGGATGATTGAGCCTGTAAACCAGTGATACGTCGATTCAAGGCCATCACGCCAAACACACACAAACACACACACACACACATGCACTTCCTTGCCCACCTCTCCGCTCTGCTGGCCGTTGTTCTCTGACACCTCTCACTGGTAAGACACTGGCACACACACATTATTGATTTTCATTTAGATAACTTAACGTTCACGGGCAATTCACAGCCCCTCCATCACAGGACCCCCAGCCCCGGCTTAGATGTACGAGCTCGCCTCACCGTAATCTGCCACCATATCTCTTCTCTCAGCCTCTCTTTCTCTCTCTGTGTTTTTTTTTTTTTTTTTTTTTTCAGATTCATTTTTCCTAAACTTAACCAATTCGGAATAAGCGGGATATAAATGGAGAGCGGACGCTGCATCAATCAAACAGACTTCACGCAAGCGCACACATACACACACAAGCACCACAAATACATTTCCCACCAGCAGTTTTCCTTTTCTCGCCGCCAACATCCCATTACCTCCGGGTAGTTGGCCAGTCAAACAGGAATAAAAATTGCACCCCAAACATCATACGTTAGGGCCGATTTGTCGAGCGGGAAGCCTGACAATTCCCAGAGACGTACACAGCCCACGCCGGTGCTGGAAATCAGGCCTGTTATGGCAGTCACACGTCTATAAAGATTGTTCATTTGGTGGAAAACAGCTACCTGGGCAGGGACAAGGAGAGTGATGCAGAGAGTGTTGTAAATACACAGTAAGATATATGGACTTGGCTGACCTAGACTGGGACTGTACTGCTGTGGGCATGAATCCAATGAAACAGTCTCAGTGAATGGTCTTTATGTGGTGTGGAGTGTTTTTTCTTGTTAAATAGAAGTGCAACTTGCCACGAACAAACATTATTTCAGTAAGCAAATAAAAGCAGTCAGGAACTACAGAAAGTGAAAGTGAAATGAATCTTCCTCTACAAACGCCGAAAGAGTTACACTTCCAAGACTTACAAGAAAAAAATGATACCGCCTTTATTTCATGGTGTTGCCAAGAGATGATTAACCATTGCCAGGCAGCTGGATTCGCAAGATCATGTAAATCCAATTTGCCAGGTGTCCGTTTATGCATTTTTGGTTGAACACACAGGTGTTGAACCTATATATATAATATATATATGTGTGTGTGTGTGTGTGTGTGTGTGTGTGTGTGTGTGTGTGTGTGTGTGATCGACAGATGATTATCCATTAACCTGCCATGAACTGATTGCCTGATCACACCCTGTGTAGAGGTCTGAAGATTGTGTTGTCGTACTCATTGCCATCATTACCGCTTTATGGTTTTATGTGCCACTGTGCTGAATGTCTTTGTGTGCTTCAAACAATGGCCACTGAAACTGAGTCGATTATGTTGGACTCGAGCTAATGAATGCCGAAAGACAGTCACTGTCGCTGAAATTACAGCAATGAAGAAATGACAGGTGGTGTGTATGACCAGTGAATCAACTGAGGCTGAACAAGAGGGAATTTTCTGTGCTTCTCCGGTCACTGAGAATGGTCCAATCGGATCATGCTGTTTTGCGACTTGTAGTTACATAGCGTGGAAGATACATATCATGGGCAGAGGCTATGGCAAAGGTGATTCCAACTTAGGTTGTACTTAGTAAGTCAATTGCTGAGATTTGGGAATTTGGAGTTTGGGGGTATTGTTAAGAGAGAAATGGGTGAGAAAGAGAAAGTATCTGAAATCCCTTGATTTGAGAAAATGATGGAGAATGGTAAAAATGTCCATTGAAAACATCTTCCATCACAGACCAACTTCATGACTCAGCCTTCTTGTGTCATTGGGAACTTTTGCCAATATTTTGGGGACTATTTAATTCTTACCTCCAAAGGAACTAAGTTAAATAATCTATTTTAAGTTTGGCTTGTTTATCCTGACTGGCCATCTGACCATAATATTATGCACTTTTGTGCATCCATAATTGTAGCAAATTCACCACGTTCCCAGATCTGAGTAGTCACTATTGTAAGCATAACTGATGAAAACGCACAAAAGGAGATGAATGTCGTAATAAACACAAACAACCCCTCAAAACACAAACTAGACAGTCTTGCTTGCAACATGGTCAGTTAGCAGCTACGCCACTGATTCAATAAAGTGCATGGCAGAGCATTTGAACATGCATGTAAATACAGTGCATGACTACAAAAGCTCTGGTGGTACAACTGCAGCTATCAGAGCACACTGTGCTGTGGTGTTAGTTCACTTACTTAACTCTGTAAAGCTCCCTGCCCCTACCAACCGTCCTCCCCTCTGCCTTTTTTCAGCCTGTCTCTTTCATCTTTCTCCCAGCTGTCCCCTGAGGTGAAGGACGCTCGCAGATGAAAGAATGAAAGCAGACGAGTCATACTGAGGACAGCTCCTGCTGAGCTCAGGCCACCACACCGCACACTGCCTGACTGGCCACTGCTCAGTAAGTTAGCACTGCACGTACACACACACACACACACACACACACTGCTCCATCCTGTCACCTTATGTTCTATCAGCCCTTATTGCCATCATCTCCTGGGGATGCTAACTGAGTCAAACTGGCAGAGGAGAGACATGGGGGTGACAGAGAGGAACATCAAGGAAGTAAAGACGCCGACTGAGACCAAGAGGCATCGTGGGCACAGGAAGGAGACGTGAGCTTGACACGACAAGCCCTGACACTCTGACATGTATTAAAAGGTCATGACTGGATACATCAAAACAGAGGAAACTGAGAAGGCAGAGGCGCAACAGAGATGACAGGAATAAGGGAGTCCTTCCAGATGAAAGTTTTTTGACGGACAGGTGAGCTAAACGAACCCTCTTAGCGCTGACCGCTTAACTCCACCCGCCCTGCTGGGAGCTGTCCCTGAGATTGGAGGAGAGATGAGATGAGTGATTTGATTCGAGCAGAAACTAATTGTAACAGGATAGGTCATTTAAGGATTATAGTGTGATGAAACCCTGCCACATTTAAAGCGGGCCTCTGCTCCACCACACCGACTCATGAGACAGGTTCGCTGTCCATATTTCCATCCAGATAAATGTAACATGAACAACTGGACTGGCAGTAAAATCTGAACACAAAAAAAATAATTTTCAGCCAAGAAATGTTCACACATTTCCTGTATTTGTGTTTCTCACTCATTTGATGAAGTGAACTGGACCACCTTTTGTTTTTGTTTTTTATTTCCTTTTGCTTAAAATGATCAGATTTGATGACTTGATTGCATTTTTTTTAAATCGATTTCAATCCACTGATTTACAGTGGAGATCAAAGTTTTGAGACAAGACAATTTCGGAACATTGCAGGGGGAAAGTTGTACCAGTGTGAAGTGGCTCGTTTCAGCTCCACTCTGGCTGGCTGATGAAATCGCTGACTTTTGGATGGAGGGAAGAGAAAATCACCTCATCAGCTTGTAGCAGACGTGTCTGTATGGTACAAGCCTTAACATTTAAATGTGTTGTTACATGGACAACATGACTGTGTTTCCTCTGCTCTGCCTCTGTTCAAATCAATACTAGAAATCTATAGCGAGTAAGGCAGTATCACTGCTCAAGATGCTGCAAACATTATCCAGAGGATACACCACCTCATCTTGTTGCATTGGTGTGAACCGGACGGTTTTCAGAATGTTGCAGACTGGCATGTTGCAAGGAGGGGCACATTTCAACTCATATAAAGAGTTTGTAATGGTAGTCTTACTCAGTGGCCACCTCAATAATTGTTTAGAGAAGATTGATCTATTTCTAGGGAAACTTTGACTGTGAAAATGTTGTCATTCTTTAAGTCTTTTATTGATATATCAATTTTTGCTTAATGATGACATGCTTCTGAAACCAACGAGAGCTTTGGAGGTGGGATTAAAAATGGGGAAGTCATTGCCCTGCATTGCTAGCCATTTAGCTACATCCCTCATAAAAAGACATTTAGCAGGCACTGGATGGATTTTCTTCTTTGCTAAACCTATCACTGTCTTTAATTTGGCTGATTTTCATATAGGCTTCTTAGCAAATGCAGTGTTAATACACATTCTCTGAATGAGAAAGAAAAGTTAATACAAGTAAAAAAAAAATTTAAAAAAGAAAGTAATGTTAAACTATGCAATTACAAAACAAATGCATAGAATGATGATTAGATTTAAATGGAGAATGAATGGGAAACAAAATGACACACAAGGAAATCATATCACCATGTTACCCTCAGCGATGAGCCAGTGCACCATTATCTATATCTGTTCAACCCACACAATTACCCATATACAATTTTGTATTTAGAAAGGGCAGGGATAAAACCAGAAGTGTGTGGTAACAGGAGATTGTTAATTCAAGCCTGGATTTGATATGAGTTGATCAGATGTTACTATCGTTTCACTTAATTTATAGCTTTTGTTCACAAATGTGAGAGAACTCTTCAAAGAACAAGCTTTTTCATGAACTTAAATAGACCTCAGTCAGCTGCTTAACAAGGGTTTTCCTTCCCTAGTACATGTATTGTCACATTTTTCTCAGATGACACTTATATACTCATAAAAAGTGCATCATCTGTACTAGCTGGTCATTTCATCTGAGTACTCGCTCAACCCTAGTTACCACAGCTCTGCCCTGGCATGCATGTCACACCTTTCATAAATGATCTCAGCCTGTGGCCTGTCCCAGACACAGCCTGCTGTCACATACAGTGGTGCTGAGGACAACTATGTCTTCTGTGTTCAGTCCAAAGGAATGAGAACCTGAATAAGCTTTTAGCTCCAGTGTAATGCCGTCTAAACAATGTGTTTGTGAGTGTGTACATTGTGTGCGAATGCAGAGTTCACTGTCAATTCCCTCTTCACACACTGACTTCATATACGTAGTCTGATGGGCTTTCACGCCCCGGTTGAGTCGCTGGTGTTAACATGCTTTAGCTAACAGTTTGTACCAATGTGTGTGTGTGCACGCGCGTGTGTGTGTGTGAGACAGAAAGCATGTTGTGGCCGACAGGGATGTGCTGGGATGGGACTCACTATATGTAAGTGCTATTGCTTGTGAGGAAGTGGCATTAGATGGGAATGGTTGTCTCAAGCAATCATTGTTCACCATTGTTTTCTGCTGCATGTGCAGATTAAATCTCGGTGCATTGTTGCACCGCGAGATTAGACAGAGAAAACCAGTAAGTTTGCAAGTTTGCTTGTGATCATAGCGAAGCATTTGCCAGCTCAAATTTCAGGTATCGGTTCTCAGGTGCTGGCAGGGCGCAAGTGGAGATGTGGAGTGGCCATAAAAAAGACACACAAAAAAAAGCCACATGATACCATTACAACTTCAAAATATGGTAATGTTTTATACATTGAGTTCAAGTTTTTATTTATTTATTTTTTTAATTTTTTTATAGGTTTTACCTCTACTCTCTTGGAAAAACAGTAATGTCAATTGAAGTACAACACCAAAATATACCTAAGCATCAAAGCAAAGATACTATACAAGTGTAGTATTGTGTCTATAAGGAGTGTGACGTTAAAGTGACAAAGTGTCAGTGATCTATTGGATTCTTATTAGTGATACATTGTGGTGGATGCAGCATTTTAGCGTTGCAGCTGGATGCAGCTGCATGGAGTTTAACTGTTTTTGTCTATATCACTGCACTATAATTCTTAGGTTCTTTATGTATAATGCACATAGATAGCCCATTTGCTGAACCAATGATGAATGAACCAACACAGCCACCATGTTGAATAGGAGGAGCCACGTCTCCTAAGGCTGTATGTCTTTTGGGGAAGGAGGTCTACAGTATCTACACTTAAAATCATCACAGCTTGCTTTAAAGTGGTGTGATTTGTTACAAAGGCCAGACACTGGACCAAATGCATGATTAAATCCGAAAAATACTCAATGTGATGAAAATATTTAAAACATTTGATATTTAAGATATACTTACCGTATACTTACCGTAAGTAAAACATTTAATGAGTAGATTTATTCTTTTTTGTCACTTTGTGTTAAAATGGATATCATAATGTTTATTTATGTTTATGTTGCTATGTTTATAACACATCTCAGGAAATAAATGATACATTATGTCCGAAAATAAATACAGCTCAGCAGAGTTATGCAGTATAGCAGTTCTACATTCTGATAAAGAAGATATTGCAGTTTTGTAAAACTGAAAATGAATGGCTTAGGGCTACATGGTTGTAGAACAGAGATGAACAATTAAAAAAGTAGTTAATTTCGTATCAATGTAAGAAACGTATACCATGTTGCGTTCGTACCATGAAACAGATTCAGTTCTTTGAATTAGGTAATTGAGGACTACTTAACACAATATAATATGAACATAAGAGCAAAAGCATTTGTCTTTTTTTAATGTATTTATCTGACACAAGCAAGCTTAATTTTGAATCAGGAAGGTCCCTTAAAATTTACATTTATATTATTTAGCAGACACTTTAGTCCAAAGTGACTTACAGTAATTCATACATACATTCGTACACTGATGGTGGTGGTTGCCATGCAGGGTGCAGACCAGCACATCAGGGGCTGTTTAGGGGTCAGTATCTCACCCAAGGACCCGTCCACATGCAGACCAGGAGAATCAAACCAGCGACCTTCCAATATCAAGACATGTTAGTTTTGGAGGGATACTAATTGTGATTTATCAACTGTATACATATAGCGACGTTTGTAACAGTGCAATTTTGCTATATATTTCATATTGTTATATTTTCATTGACATTCAGGGTATTTAGCAGACACTTTTGTCCAAAGCGACCAACAATAAGTACATTTGTCACAATAAAGAAGCCACAACATATCACCATTGATAAAATAATACTGAAACTAATAGAAAAAATGTTCAAGCCCTCATCTGAGCATAGTAGCTGATATTTATCAATATATCTAACTATATTTATCAATATCAACATATAGAGTTATTCCCTGTTGCTACGTTTTGACATTTATTTCATCAGAGCTCCCTAAAGTAGGGGAGTATTTCATATTCTACTATTCTACTACAAACTACCTCAGGAATGTTCTCAGGACACTGTTATTGAGTTAAAGAACTTTGTATTTTTCAAACACTGACTTGGACTCATCTGTGGTCTCAGCTTTGTTTATTGGGCAGAGTGCTAATTGTCTTAGATGATAAAGTGAATTTAGTCATGACATCTACATTTTAACTCCCATCAACCAACAAAAAAAGGTATCCTTCAACACTGGGCCAATCTAAATGATCTCTACTACCTGAATGGAACATAATCTGTGTTATTCAGTAGCACTGAATTGTAATCTTTTCCACTGAAACTTCCTTGTGTCATTAGAACCATCATTCTTACAGCTGGCAAAGAACTCCAGTTGTTTGCACACAAAGTTGGGATAATATATTTCTCCCTCTGTGTGCTGCTACACAAACACACACACACACACACACACACACACACAGACAAAGACCCACGGAGGGAGGGGAGGAGGGAGGCTAAGCTGTTAGCATTCTCAGCACGGCACAATTAAGAATGAGCGCTAACAGACACTCCCAGTTTAACCACATTACTCTTAAAAAATGTTACACAAACCAGAGACATCTCTGACAGCGCAACATTATCCCCCCAGTTACAATTAATTACCCACACGTCCTCCCCATGCATCCCATTTACATATCTTAACAAAGGCAGGGGGATCTGCCAGGAGGGGGAATACAGGTTAGTTAGGCATGCCAGGGAGCATGCCGATGTGTCTGAGTGTATGTGTGTGTAAGACTCACGCTGAGATGTGATAAAAAAAAGGAAAAAAAAAAAAATCAATGCAGATCAGCTGTTGATAGCTGGATAAGACAGATTGCCGTAGAAAACACAAACAAAACTTTCCACTCCTATTGCTTCATTCCTGTAGATTTCACATGTACTGAACACCTGGCTCGCTGTTTTCTTCTTTGCCGATGTTATATCTTGTTTTGCATCGTGTTTGAATATGCAGACACACAAGTGACAACAGTGTTTTTTTGCAAATTTGCGCGGACATTTGAGTGCGGCCGCAGACAGACTGTGTGTGTGTGTTTTCCTTTTTCCTCTCTTTCTTCTCCATTATTTTATTTTTTTTTTTACCTCTTGTTCCCTTCTGTCTCTCATTTATAATGGGGAGAGGGAGGCTGGAGATAAAAGAGGCGAGTGGGGAGACAGAGTGAGCGGTCACACTCTGTGATGCTATCTGCTACCCACAACGCATTGCAAGTGGACGCCTGACATGTTCTATACATCTTTCCACTCTGGCGCTCATTAAACAAATGCCCGTTGATGTATAGCTCTCAAGAAATGAATTTTTACCTCTGTGAGCCGGGGACCTGCTCGCTCTCTCAGTCCCTGCCTTCTCTGTGATCTCTTGGGCCCATGGATAAACACACACACACACACACACACACACACACACACACACACACACACACACACACACACACACACACACTCGCAGACCGTGCATGCACAGACACACATAAAATCCAAAAAAACAGACATAACAAATGTGGCCATGAACATACCCACCATGTACACACTTGTTATTTTCTACCATCGGCCATCTGGGGCTGTGTTTGCTGATGTGACCTGGTACTTACAGGAGAGCAGGTTGCAAGCACTGTAAAACAATGAAGCAACATGATTACTCTGATATACGTACAGTATATTTATAATAACACTCTACAATCCATTTGCTTCAACCAAAGCCTTCCCCACTGGAAGTCTGGATGTTGTGCTTTTCCGTGATGTTAACACGGTGCACATAGATTTTAAAACAGATTCATTTATTATCCTTGTTATCTGCTGTAATTTTATTTCTGCTTGAGATGTGTTGCAGGCTAAATTCAGTGGAACTCTGATTCCCTACTTTTTTATATATATATAAAGAAGCAGGGTTTACAGACCTTCTTAGGCTGGCATAAATCATCATGACCTGGATCTATGACACACATCACAGAAAGTAATGCTAGGTCTGTGAAGATAAGGGAACCAAAATATAATTTAATGTTCTTGTGAAAGCTACGTGTTTGTGTGTTCGGTAACTTTTTCTTAAAAAATAAACGAATAAATAGATAAATAAATAACAGCATTTAGTTAGGTTTTTTAACTTTTAATGTAGTCATTGCAACCTAAACATTGTCCATTTCAAACCCCTAAGCGGCTCAGTTTTAACCAATATAAGGTTAAATAGTTTTTGTTAATAATAAATGTAGTCTTTGTTCATAATTTTCATAATATAGGTGTTACCTAAATTGGGGTTGTTGACCTCACAGCTGCTGGCCAGCCAGGGTCTTTGTACATAGAGTTTCTGTGTTCTGCCCATAACTGCGTGGGTTTCCTCTGGATGCGCTAAATGGATTGAAATGACGTATATGTGTAATATACAAACTACCCATTTCTGGCTGTGGTCATTCAGTAGCTGGTATGTTGAATTTTACACAATTGTTTACTTCATGATACAATATATGTGTAACATTTTGCACAGCTCTCTTGATTTTGCTTTTGACTCGTCATATCTCAACACTGCTTATAGGACCGTCGTTGGGGGCAACACTCCAGTTAACTCCTCAGTGTGCTTAATACTTTTGAGGTACTTTCTTCAGTATTCCATTATATACTTCTGCTTTACTAGTATTCCACTTGTTACTCCACGACATTTATCTGTCTTATAATGTCAGTCAATATCTATCATAAACTGCCGAAATGCCAATAAGAAGTAATTAAATTATGCAGAACTACATGCAAGCCAAACAAGTTTACACAATGCTAATTGAGCCCCATCACTGTAAGATAATTCCCTGTATTTTGCAGTGTACTAGAGTCTGTGACGACAATTCCACGCTGATGCACTGATGTGTTTGTGTCATACAGATGTGATTGGTTTGCCAGAGCAGAAGTAGAGAAAAACCTAAGAAATGCATGTTCAGAGGAAGATTGGAAGAGAGCACTCTTAGGGGAGGGGGAGATGGGGTCGAGAGCACCTAGACATTAGTCATAAATGCACACCAACAGTATCTGGAAGTTACATTTGCTACCAGAAGGAGCAGGCACACTGTAGGTTTAAAGTTAATTCCACTGTTCCACAGTTGGAACAGTAAAGTACTTTTTATAATATTGTAACATATGCAAAACTTATTTTCCCTAATGAATACTCACCCTGAGCCTACTTTTGTACTTCATGTAACTTGAGAATGTAATTCATGTAATTTAAGAATGTTCTCCCGTCAATACTCATGTGCTTGTATCATGTACTCATGTAACCTAAACAGTATTTTGAATGCAGGACTTTTTGATTTAGAAGGTGCCTTTTTACAGTGTTGTATTGCTCTCATTAATTAAGCAAAGAAACTGAATACATCTTCTGCCACTGGTGTTCAGCAGCCAAGCAAACACAAAACAAAAAGAATGCTCCCATGTTCTTCACATCCCATCTCCATTCATTCCACACAGTCTCTCTGAAGAACGTCTGGTGTAGTTGTCAATAAGTGACAGCACTTTCTTGTAAGCAGCAGCAATAATAATAAGTGAGTTTTATATTCACACCCCTCTCTCATTTGTCTGAAGGGGGATCATCACTCTCTGGCTTCTGCATGGACGGGGTTGTACCAAAACGTGTGTATGGACTGAGAAATGGAGGAAGTGAATGAGGGAATATCTATTTTGGTGTCACGCAGCCTTCTATACTTATTAACCAGTATGGATGAATATATTTTGTACAGGTGAGATCAATATTTTTTAATTAATTGCCTAAATAAGGACGGCTGATTACACGCTTCACATTAAAGCCCAACTGATGTAACAATGAGTCGAGATTTAATTGTAGGAACGTGACTCACTAGGAGAAGGGAACTTAGACAAAACTAAATATTTTGAACACAATAGAAAGAGGGCTTTTTTGAACAAATATCAACATAGACACAAATATGATCACTAAGAAGATTTCCATCAATAACTTGCTGAAATCGGTCACTGTTGTTTGAGTCAGTAACAGGAAAATAGTTGTGCCTAATAACCATGTCAACACATAAACAGAAAAAAAACAGAACTGGTCTGTGACCAACAGATGTTTTTTGTCGGCAATCTCAAACAACTGATTTAACAACTCTCTCGAAGAAACCGGAAACCACTGATTTAGAAATGCAAATAACATTCTGAGGACGCAATGTGGACCATGCTGATAATTGACTACATTTGAAAAGATGGGGGGGGGGAGCAACTTCTACTGATATATTTCTGGCAGATTAGATTGTTCACAGTGAGTGGATAAATATTTAAAAAAAAAAATACATTCCGATTAAATTCCTGGAGGAGTTGGTGTCTCTTATCAGAAGAAACTGAAGAAATATTGTCCAGAAACTTTGAACATTTTCCTTTATGCGGCCTGAAAATGTAAATCATTGATCCATTGTTAATTTGCGTCTGCTGCCTTTTTGGCACGACGTGTTTTAAAATGTGGCCGCAAATGTAAAAATGTGATATTTAACATGTCTGTCCAGTGAACACAGAAAAGTGAAATGCCATCCAAAAGACCGGATGGCGGGCATGCGTGGCCTTGTTTGCCCTTGCATGCATTTGCTCAGTGGCTGGCCGCTCTCATTACAGCTTGCTAATGCACTTGTAAAACAGTCAGCAGAAACGATAGATCACTGCATGTGGCAGAGACAAGGTGTGTGCGGGGGGAGGACAAGGGGGGGCGGGGGGGGGGGGTGTGCATGGTGGGGGAGAGAAAAAAAAAGTATGAGGCTTTTTCTGGGAGAGGGAGAGCAAAAGTGTGAGGGGAGAAAGAGGGATGGGGTGAGGGAGACAGGCTGAAGAAAGAAGGAGGGCATGTGAAAGAAAGGGGGAGAGCGAGAGAGAGAGAGAGAGAGAGAGAGAGAGAGAGAGAGAGGTGGTATTGGGTGGAGGTGGATGCTGGTCAGTGGAGATGTCGGTGGCCCATTAATCTTGGCCTCTTCCTGCCTAGTTATTGTGTATTTCTTTTGGCCAGAGATTGATTGTAGCAGGGGAAGATGAATTTGCCCGTGGACCTTCTTTTCTCTCTCCCACTCTTTTGTTTTTTTTCTAACTCCTGATGCTCGGCCAAGGTGATAATGCTCTCTGTCTCGCTCCCTTCTGGTTGCCCTCCTCTTTCCGTGCCCCCCGCAATCCCCTCTCCTGTGTTGTTTTCCCCTTTAATTTATTTTAGATTACAATCATCATCTATTGCGGGTTGCGGAAAATGTGTTTGTGTGGCAGAAAGAAATGGAGATCAAGGGTCTGGATGTCACGGCCTGGGGGCTGGAGCATGAGGACGGACGTTGACCCAGCTGGACCAAAATGCTCAGGCAGGGCCAACGACACACACACACACACACACACACACACACACACACACACACACGCAATCTTCCTAATATTGCCTTTCCTCATCCCTTTTTCTTTGAAATCTTGGAGGTAAAGCAGACATGTGTGACAGAGTGTTTAAAACAATCATAATTGGTCTCACAGACAGCATCAAAACCATACAGCCCGAGAATGTACCATACACACAAAGCACAAACAAATTGTACAAACGTGAATTTTACTTTCCTATATCGACCGTAATGTCCTACACAATCTCCAGTTCTCCTTTTGCCCATGTGTTAGCCAAAACAACTATAAAAATAGTAGTACAAGTCTAAGTTCAGTGTTCAAGGTGTAAAGCATGAGTTCACGCAAACATGAGAATTCAGTCACTGTGCTCACTTTTGATCGTGGCGAGTTGAAGACAGCAAAACAGCACTGCAGGCTTTTCCTAAACTACTGGAGTAGATTGGGACTTGTTTAAAATTGTTAAAATGTATAAATAAATAAAATGTATTTGCCTCATCTAGCTCGTCTGGTGTAATCCAAGTGTCTGGTACCCCCAAAATCATAAATTAATTTAATAGGATGTTATTTACACATTCGTCATCTACAGCCACAGTGCTAATACACAATATACATATATCTGGCAGGGCTTTGAAGCTCTTTTCCATTCAAAAGACCCTTTCCGTTATCCATTTCCGCTGATGGAGGTTTGTTTCTGCTACTATCCACAATGTTACTGCCGGATCACATCCTGACCTGATTTCCCTACAAAGCAGGCCGAGGGTCAAAAAATGAACAGCACTGAGAGGAATTTGCGTTATTCACATTAACTTTGACGGCCCTAAGATATACAGTGTATATAAGCTACAAACATATATACATAAACAGATACAAACCCAGGAAATCATTCTGCAGTGCATTTTTTTATTTGCATCTGGGTGAATGTAAACAGTGGCAACAAGACGCTGATAATGTGGTCAGCATCTTACCACAAAAAAACTTTGACATCAGCTAAACACTGTCCATCTACTTTGAGTGTGATCACCAAGCATCAATGACGTAAACAAAAAGTCCACCTCTCTGCGTTGCTCTGTCGTCCTGTGTGCACAGTTGTATAATAGTTTGCACATAGTGCTTGCAAAGACACAGTTATACCTTCTAGCACACTACAATTCTCTTTCACACACACCATCATTTTTCACACACACCCTATATTTATTATGTCTCTGTGCATCATTACTGTGTAACCCACACACTCGTGATTATACTAATGGAAAATACTATATCAGTCCTTGGCTTCTCTCCTAAGTTTTCATTGCCACTTAACACACAATGATTCTCTCATATGACCAATACCAGTATTTTTCATACACCCCTCTATTTTGACTATAATGATGATACTGTATGTGAAATTATCATGGCGTGTTAGTGGGTATGCCGTTTATGGTCTAAACAGGCTCTGATATCGCTGTGCCTCTGTGCACTCATGCATGTGTTAGCGGTAGTGCAGTGCTGTATTAGTGCCAGATCTGCAGCAGTGTATTCCCCGGTCTGAATCCTACTTAACCCTGTGACTTTAGCACGGCCAGACATATGCTCGAGACCACAGGGACTTGCCCTGGCACACACACATACACATACACACACACACAAGACACAGATTATAAGGATCAGCCTTCCCTCAACAACCTTCATATTCCCAAATTGCTGTTATTGTATAATCAATGACCGGGTGCACGGTAGGAACAGTGCGGTCTCATGTTGTCGGGATTATCACATATACTGCATCACTCTCCCACCAGCAGGAAAATGGCTGCATCAGAGCGAAACACAAAATCAGAAGCAAAAATAAAACCAAGGTGGCAAACAAGGTGTATCTCTGCATTTCACTATTCACTTGCTTGAAGAAATAAACTGTTAAGAGAAAATAACAACAGCTGAAATTTAAAAAAAATAAATAAATAAATAAAATAAAAATAATGTAGGGCTGAGTATTGACTCTGACTTGACTCCTTCTGGACTTTAATGGACTCGTCAGTTGCTTGTACTATCATAAAACATCAAATAAATCTACCGCTCTGGCTACATCAAACACATATCGTATGTGTTTAATGTATGTGGACAGCTTGTGGAGCTGAGTCACAGCAATATATATAATATGTTCTTACTGGCTATACCTGCAGTGCACATACGGTGTAGGGTTGTGTGAGCCACAGGCACAACAAGACGGTGAGCTCCCATTTTAGCGATTTGTGTCTTGAGTTTTTGGGCCCAGCACAGCACTCTGAAACTTCAGCCTCGCTGACTGTGTGTAAAATGAGTAAGTTAACATCTACAGTCTATACTAAGCCAGACAAATGTACTTAACATTACCTACAAGGTGATCAAGACCCCAATGGGATGCCAGCCAGCACCAAAGGTAGTTTAATTTAACTAAATATTGACAGAGTGACACCAGAGTTTCCCACAGAACCAGAAATTGTGGCAGTGGCTGTCAGGCTGGGGTGCCATAGAGCATGCTCACTCACAGAGCATGCTAACTTTCAGTTTAGCGCCAAGCTAACTTGGATGGGGAAAAAAATGTAGTCCGGCGGCTCTTCTAGACTCTCAAAATTGTACTGGAATGAATTGCCCAAATTCTGACGCATCACATGACAATGTAATTACATGGCTTGGCCACAACAAAAATTGGCTTCAAGGCCTGGGGCTCAAGTTTTGAATGTTAATTTAGTAGAATACCATGTTTATATGTATATATGAATCCCATTCTAGTTCTTACCTTTTTCATCATATTGTTTACAATTGTTGTTGTTTTTTTTTTTTTTTTTGTAAAATTCTGTCCTTTGGCTGCTGTGGCAAGCACATTTCCACGTTTGTGGGACAATAAAAGAATCATGATTCTGATTCGACTTCTTTGCAGAGGACGTTACAGTCAAGCCAACTGCACTAAATAGTCCTCCTTCATCAGTTTTTTCTGGTGGACCAAAAACCACACCGCCATCCAGTGTATAGGAGTATATAATCATGTAATTCACTGATGGGTGCAAAGCTCCAAAAATAGAAAATCAATTTGTGGTGGCCGATGTTGATATTGTGGCGGACCGCCCCAAATAAATGAATGTGTGGGAAACACTGGACACACTTCTGTATAAAATGGTCCGCTCACTCCTCATATAGAAATAATGATTAGAAAACTGGCATTTCATTACTGTAGAGTCAATATCCACACCAGATAAAGCACACGTTGCTCTTACACCTGGTGGGGCCACATTCACTGATACTAGAGGGGCAGAGATGGGTTCCTTCATAGTTCAGCTGTTAGAGGAGGCAACCCATGTCAGAGGCTGAGGCCTCAGCTGCAGCTTTGCGTCCGGCGGCAGCCCTTCGCTGTATGTCTTCCCCCACTCTCTCTCCCTGTGTTCCTGTCACTCTCTAAGCTGTCTTATGGAATAAAGGCTAAAAAGCAGAAAAAAAAGACAGCATCGTCATGCAGTGAGCCACTCCGCCAACACTGAATGTAGCAAGCTTGTAAGTTGTACTGAGCATAAAGCTGCTACCATAATATGTTCTTGTCACACAGCTGTGAACGAGTCAATCATCGTCAGTGCTCTGCCTGAACTTATGCTACGCTTCATTTGGTGTTTCGATGACGCTCCTCTTGTTCATCTCAGCTTATATTTCAAATTCGTACCCATCTGTATATCTGTCTGCCATCTGTCTTTGTGTGAACTGGATTTCAATATACACGGGGATGTAGAATTGGAAATCATTCAAGGCACTCATTAGTTTAATTTGAGTTTAACTGCCCAAGATTCAGCACGAAGGTCTGAATGCTGTAGTTTTCCTCCGTCCTCAAATATGCACCAAACACATTCATACTTAAACACACACCGACACACACCAACAAAACTTTGAAAGTCATACAAGCAGGAAGGAGGCACACACACTTTTTTACACCTCCCCTATTTTTCCTCTACTGACATTATTTTGTGTGTGTGCGTGCGCATGTGTGTGTGTGTGTGTGTGTGTGTGTGTGTGAGGCGTTGACCTTTCTGCAACGTTGCCCCGTATTCACTGGTTGTCAGCACAGTCTCTGTCCCAGGCCATCCGTCTCTGCCACCAGTCAGTCCTCCAACCAATCCTCCACCGTCCCATTAACTCACACACGCGTACACACACACACACGCACACACACACACACACACACACACACACACACACACACACACACACATGCACAGGCTTACACATGCACAATCTTGTATGTGCAGTACACATGTTTGTGTACACGCACACACATGCACTCCATGCATGCGCTCATATACACATGCAAACACACACACTCATGTGAAAACGTAGACTCGTGTGAACACACATACCCAAGTCACACACACGCGCGCGCACACACACACACACACACACAAAAGAAATCCTCCATTGTCCCATTAGCCCTGGATGAGGTGCTCTGCTCTGCTTTGAGCCACGGCTCAGCCTGGCTAGCCTGGGGGATCATTAAGGCCTTACACACACACATACACACATGCACGCACACACACACACACACACACACACACACACACACACACCAGCTCGGTGGTAACGGGCTGGAGGAGTCCAGGTGGCCTGTTGTTATTTATAACAAAAGGAAACAACACAGCAGAACCGGCTGACATCAGGCCCGTACGGACCCGAGACGAGGGGATGTGTGCTCGTATGTGTGTATCTGCGCATCATTCTACTCATTTCTCTACTTGTGTGTGTGTGTGTGTGTGTGTGTGAGAGAGATCATTGAAGGACAGCTCAAAGTGTCTGTCCACCCCAAACCCCCCACACCCCACCCCTAGACAATGGTCTACCAGGACCACTGGACCAGATGTTGGCTCCAGAGCAACAACAAGATTGATTGGTTTAATTGCCGGCACTTTGCTCTCTGGCGTCTGAATGCCTAATGTCAACTTTTAAAGAATGTTTGCTCTCTCCCCATCTTTTTTTTTTTTTTTTTTTTTCCTGTGGCTGAAAAATGTGTCACGTTTTCTGATCAGTGGGGTGTGTGTGTGTGCGTGTGTGTGTGTGTGTGTAGGTGTGTATGTACAGTTCACCCCTAACATCTGTTCAGCATCTCCCTGTGAAAACGAGGAGTCAAATCTGTCATGGCGAACAGTTTATACTGTGTCCTGTCAGCTTCCTCATAGCTACTTTTTTAAACGCCCCCTCCCTATTTTCTCTCTACCTCTTAGTCTTGTTCCTCTGTCAAAACACTTGACATAAAATATCGCCGCTAGAGACAGAGGTATGCTAAGTGTCTGGGATTGAAAAAAAAAAAAATCAAGATCACAGATATTCTATACTTACCATTTACATCAGAGGACTGTGTGAACTTTCCACAAGACGTCTGTCACAGGTTAGCAGAGACTCCACTCGGGAGTGTAGTTAGTTCCATACACTTCAATGATAGACCGTCGGATTAGACATGATCAAGTCCTTGTTTAATTTCTTCAATTCTGTCTATATAAAAATGATCGCAATAATAAAAATAACTATAATAATAATAATAATAATTCTTCAACCCCTCAGATTTACCCTTGGTCGGGAACCAGTTGCCTCAGTAGTTTCACCGGGGTGGATTTGCTCTCGATTCTCGTGTAGAAAAGCCCTTAATGTTCATATGAAAATGATTTACTTTGAAGTTTGGATTTCACTCCATGCCATACTGTAGTCATCTCCCCACTGTGCCGCCTCACTCACTTTCTTTCAGCAAGTCAGAGGAAGTGTAGTGAAAATATAAAAGCTTGTAAAAATTCACATAAGCCACCTATATTAAAAACACTATGTCAATTCAGTAAGTCATTAGATTGATACAGTATCTCTCCCTAAAAGTGGACTGAGGTTTGGCCAGTAGGGACAGCCTTGGTCTGTGTGTGTGTGTTCCTGTGTGTGTGTTCCTGTGTGTGTGTGTGTGTGTGTGTGTGTGTGTGTGTGTGTGTGTGTGTGTGTGTGTGTGTGTGTGCGTGCATTTGCTGGCAGAAAAGGGTAGGCCAAGGATGGGAGGCGCTTGTCAAGGCCAAAAGCACGGGTTCCTGCTCCGCTCCACCCACTCCCACCTACACTGACACACACTTAAACACACACACCCTCTCACCATCTCTCCCCTCCACATCATGTACCTCTCCACATCTGTCACGGAGAAGGAGGGAGGGAGGGATAGAGCAATGGAAGTAGAGGAGGGAGGCATGCAGCAGACAATTAATTGTGTGGCCGGTCGGAGAAGCAAGGAAGACTGAGAGAGAGAGACAGAGAAACAGAGGACGGGAGAGAGAGAATAATAAAGTGTCCCTAGCAGGCATTAATCTCCCTCACACTGCAGGCGTGTCAGTGGAGGCTAGCTGGTGACTAATGCCACGTTTTGCATACAGTGGTCACAGACAAGAGCTTCCGCGCCGGGCTACAACACGTGGAGGATTCAACTGCTGCTGTGGCTGGAGACAGGCAGCTGTGTTGAAAGAGGAGGCGGGCCTAAAGGAAGCCAAAGTAAAAGTCAAACGGTCACTATTCTAACTTGAAAGTCAATGGCATTCATTTAGAAGCCATTTACACTCAATGCATCCACGTGTAAAGGTCGAATAATTATTTGAAAGACACAGCCAAGAGGTGTAAGAGACGGACTGTTGGGATGGATTGTATGGATTGACATTCCAGATGGATGTTCAAGAGGTACTCCATCACTGAAGTATCGACAGAAAAGAAAAGTCAAAATAAAAGCAGCAGAGGCCAAGATGTCCTGACTTCAAGTCCATGGTGTTGGTAAATAGATAATAAAAAAAATACTTATATACTTGTTTGATCCTCCCTGTTTGGCAAATGCCCACATCTTTCAACACCCGTGCCCCCAAGTTTGCAGCTCAGGCTTTTATTATATCATGATAAACCCCCTTGAGATGAGTAATCTACTCTTCTAGGTGGTTCCAGAACAAACACTCACAAGAACAACCAGAAAACATAACAATAAAAAGTATGAAGCACAGGACAACAAAACAATGTGAAGAGAAAAAAATCTACAATAAAAAAAAACAAAAAACACAAACACAAAACCAAATGGAAGTGTTACAACCTTTGGATAGAGCAGTGGTTCTCAACACAGTGCATCCCCATCCATTTTCCAGGTCCTTTACCGCCCCATCAAATAAAATGTAGGCTAACTGGCTTCCATCTGTGTATCGCTTAGATCTACTGATAATTACCCCTTAATTTGATTACAACATTTTCATTTAAGATCAACTATTTCCCATTTTGAGTTCCACTCTTCATGCTTCCCTTGACTTATTTCCATTTCCACCTGCAATTTCATCTCTACAAATGCTTTTGGTTTGGGCATTTCAAATTCAGCCTTTAGATTTTAAATTGTACTTTTTTTTCATTTAATAACATAAGCCTACATTTTCATTTAACATTTTATATTTGCTTTTTTTTAATTTTACTTTTTTGTTCTGTTGGTTGTGGACCAATGTTTGTGTGTATGTAACACTCCCGAGGTGGATAAGTGAGAGATTAACTATGAGCTTGGCAGTCTGGGCAAACAAAACGCCTGTGGCATATGTCTTCCATCGTAACACATGCAACTACTGATTTCTGTTCTAACTTTTTATTTTTGTTCCCTGGACTGGTGCATCCTGGCTACGTTATTTTAACTATTTGTTTGTATGTGAGGAATTATAGGCTACTCCAAACACACTACTACCACTACTTCTTCCATCAGTGTGTTTGCTCAGTGTTTTACTTGCCTTGTCATGGCTTTATTCTGATGGTGCAGCTGAAGAGTCAAAGGACACTGAATAAAACAGAGAGATGATGTGTGGCAATGGACCACAGGTCGGTTTCAAACCCTGGGCCACTGCAGCAGGGGCATAGCCTTTGTGTAGTGGGTGCACACTTCACACAAGTGAGCTACTGTTGCACCCCACAAAGTTATTGTTTATTATATTTTATATATTATAAAGTAAATGTTGATGGCATAATATAGATGACTACAGAATAATGACACCATGAGTGTTTGATTCTGTATAAATCCACTGGGTTTCTGCTACTGGGCCCAAAATGTTTCAGCACATAGTTTACCTGTCCAGACTCTAACTGTTCTGGTTCACAGTCTTTCACAGTGAAAGTGCTGCAGCAGGAAACATGTTTTAAAAATCCTGTGTTACACACCACCTGCCCAGCACCAAACAGCAGACTGACAAGGTTAGTGACTAGCTGATCGCCATACGTAGCAGAGAATTTAGCAGCTTGAGAGCCAGATATGTTCCCCAGTCGGTCACTTGTGAAGCGCAAAAACTGAGCTCAAAGAGTGAATGTTAGATTTCCCAGGTGACCAGAAACAAACTTCCAAATAGATGATAATGTGTTTGTAGTCTTGTGTTCCAATAACTGACATTTTTCCATGATGGAATTCATGGAACACACACTACACTACACTACACTACACTACACTACACTACACTACACTAACATTCATAAACATTGGTTCAAGAATGAATCTGTTAATCTTAAAAGTTATCTTCAGTTAAATGTCCCTTAGCCATTTTCACCTCAATTAAGGTGCTTTTGATAGCCATCAACAATCCTCTGTCTGAATTTTTAACAACTCCTTTTGACAGAATATATGTGGACATTTTGACAATTCTAACCTGACTCAACCGTTCCCTTACCAATGTTGATGTGAGTTTGGTATCGTTGTACTGTTGGAACACCCAACTGCACCAAAGACGCAATCTGCTAAAGAAGAGGAAGAAGAAGAGACAATCCTCCTTCTTCATTGTACTTTTTACTTTCTTAGGGAAGCAGATCCACTGACAGCAAAACAGCCCCTCAGCATTATACTATCATCACCATGCTTGACATAAGTAATGGTGTTCTTGGTGTTAAATGCCTCTACTTCTTGCTTCCAAACATATTTCTGCTCATTGTAGCCGAACAACTCAGTTTTTGTTCAGCTGACCACAGAGTTTTCCTCCAGGAGTTTTTTTTTCTTTGTCCATGTGATCAGCAGCAAACTACTGATGAGCTTTAAGGTGCCACATCTGGAGCAAGGGTTTCTTTCTTGCAAGGCAGCGCCTCTCAACACATGTTGATGCAAAACACACTTGACTGTGGACCCTGACACCTGTCTTCCAGCAGCTTTTTGGTTGACTCTTGACCATCCTGACCAGTTTTCTCTCAGCAGCAAGTGAAAGTTTGTGTTTTCCTTCCTGATCGAGGCGGTGATGTCATGCAACGTTAAACTTGCGTACGGTTGTTTGTACAGTTGATCTTTGGACCTGTAACTGCTTTGAAATGGCTTGAAGTGTCTTGTTCACATCAATGATGCACTTTTACAGATCAGTGCTGAGCTCCACAGATTTTCCCCCCGCCATGCTACAAAGCAAATTTAATTCAAACCTCTTTTTACATCACCAAAATTGTTCATTTGTCCCAGTCGATTCGTTCACATGAGACCCATAATAAATTCAAATTTGAAGCACGCTTCCTGACAGTTTTGTGTGACAAAGTAGTATGTGTTCCACTCATTCCATCACAGAAACATGAGAGCTGTAGAAATCATTGGAACTTAAGGCTGCAATGATATACACATTCTATACAAGTGTATGTAAACCTTTGACTAACACTGTGTATTTAAAAGCTGATCAATATTGTCTTCACAGCCTGTTTTGAACGCTGTTTTCTGCCACAATGGACAGGCAATCGCGTGTTGCTGCTTCACATCCTCTGCGCACTAAAGGATGATGAAGATGTTAATGTCTTGCAGTCGTCTCTGTATGTAAACCGGGGCTGATGATATTGCGGGATTTCATGCAGAAGTTGATGACAGGGACTTTTTCTAATGTTTGTGAACTTTCAAACATGTCTGCTGCTAAAACAGACGGAGAGATTTCCTCCGCTGAACTCAGAGTGACTCTGTGAAGCGTTGTTTTCTTTGGCAAAGCAAACGGGTGAGAGGAAATGAAACTAAAGTCACTTGATCCCCTCATATGCCCTGTACCAAACACACACACACGCACACACACACACACACACACACACATACACGAACCCCACAGCTCCCAGTGCAGCTGAACTGATGGTAAGTTACTGTAGAATTAAACATTCTCTCCATGCAAACACACACACACACACACACACACACACACACACACACACACACAAGTTGTGTAGTTGTCTGTTAGAAACGTATGTGCGTGTGTGTGTGTGTGTGTTGTGAGTGCTGTGGGTAAGTGTGTGCTCAAATGCTCGTCTGAGGTTTTTGTGTGCATGTGCTGTCAATTGATTTCCCTGGCTGATCAATAGCATTTAAGCCCCTTAACTACCTTCCATACCATCTGTTATACCAGACAGCGTACAGGTGTGTGAGTGTCTATGCATGTGCGTCTTTGTGTGTGCGTGCGTGTGTGTTTGTATGTATCTCCGTTAAGATATCTTTGCCGTCTTTCCTCACAAACGAAATGTATAAATCAGCATACACGGGGGGGACAGAAGGCTGCAGGAAAAATCGAAAGCGAAATCTTACAAGGAGAGCGATTCACAAACAGATGATAACTCTACATCTCTTTAATGATCGAGAGCTGTGCCCGCCAGGCCAAAGTTATCCTCCGCGTTGAGAGAGCAACTGCAGCCTTGTCTCTAGGTAGAGGGAGCCAATTAGCAATGCGCGGTAGTATTTACATTTTTTGGGCTATCTATCATGCTAATCGGCCGGTCGATTTATCAGCCGGGTTGTGATTAATGCAAGGTTAGGGCAGCGGGTGTCCTGTGGCTGAAGGTAGATGGAAAAACAACAATAACAAGCCGAAAAGAGGGATTCTTCTCCCTCCGCTCAGTAGGAGAGGACGGGTGTAGGAGGAAGCTGAAATCTATCCCATATTACTTAGCCTCCCCTCTCTTTCTAATCAATCCAAATTTGCATGCCGAGAGAAAAAGAGGAGGCACAACAGAGCGCGGGAGAAAGTCGCAGAGGGGAGATGCTGTTGTCTTTTTGTCTTAGTTTTATGAAGTTTCTTCTTTCTTTTTTTTTTCTTTCTTTCTTTTTGGTAGGGTGAATGGTGGGAAAGCAATATCCTGCAGGCCTTTTAATCATGTGATGACGGGCCCAGGTCCTGTCTCAGTATGTGTGTGTGTGTGTGTGTGTGTGTGTGTGTGTGTGTGTGTGAACTGTGGCCCCATTGATCAAAGCCAGTGCTGGTGTGATGGGATGGAGGGACAGGGCTGGCCGTGGACGCAGCAGCTCTCCGGCTCCCTGCCGTCCTTCCCAACACCGCTCGGGCCGGCGCGGAGCCATTTGTCAAAGTTTTATCTGATTCCAGAGGTATTGGATCTATCAGTCATCGCGTATGAGAGAGGAGATTGACCTCCTCTATGGGCATTTTTCTAAATTAGACCCAGCTGATATTGGAGTGACACAGCCTGCCATTATAGGTGACAAAAGCAGTGTAAAGCAGCCTCATTAACACCGAGTGTAGTGCTGTAATTTGATTGGAAGAGGGGGTTTGGGAGAGGTGGGGGCAGGTGGGATTTTGAGTTGTGTTAGCGGTGTCCCTGGAGTCTAAGTGGTTTCTCCCCTCTCCCTAGGTTTTAGATTGCCTTCCAGACTGACAAAGCACCTGCCAGACATTCATCAACGATCCCATCCATCTGTCCATCAGGTCGGCGGTCCACTCGGTCATCAACAGGTAATGCCTGGCGGCCGGGTTGGCTGCCTGATAATGAAAGATAGGAAAACATCACACACTCTGTCACCCAGTGTTAAGGCCCATATGTATCCCACTTAAGACAAAACATGCATCTCATGCATTGCTCTCCGCGCGTCCGAGCCTCTTTTCTTTCTCACTTCCCCTTTCTCCCATTTCCTTGTTTTACATGATTCTTAATCATTCATCATTTCAGAGGAGTAAAGTCAGAGATCAATGTTGTTTTATAATTTTCTAATCTCATTTCAGGAAAAATAAAAATGATTCTTTTCTGCGTGAGTTTTTTTTTTTTTTTTCTTTTTCTTTTTCTTTTTCGCTAATGCTGCGGTGGTTGGACTAACAAGCAGCCGTTTGAGCACGTTCCAGCTAAATTGCCCCGACTATATGTTTAGTTTTCTGGCAGACAGCACCGGTTAATTGCCGCTTAATTAGCTGTTTTACCCAGAATGCTTTGACCCACTTGGGACAGGTCTCTCATTAGAGGCAAAGCATCTGAACTCATCGTGGATTCTAAAAACATACTGCGCCAAAAAACACAATTATCAGCATTTAGACACATACGTTTTAGAAAAAGGTGTTGTTTGTTTTTTTTTTTTTTGTATTTTGTATTTTTTTTTTTTTTTTTTATTGCAACTTCACAGCTAATACTCCACGGACTCACTAGCGGTGACAATTGGCTTTCGACTTTTAGAGTTTACTTTCTGCCTCACAGATGTGGTCAGAAAATAGCAATTTGAGATCTTTCCATACAGTACACAGGCCTTTGTTTTTGATTTGAGTTATTCTTGCTGAGAAGCCCCACACAGCTGAATCTCACTTTAACCAGGTAAATGCGGCTTTGAAAAGATGTTTCATGCAATATTCTTGCCAGTTACTCATTAGAAAATGCCAATAAAATGTGACAATGAAAGAGCTCAGAACAAGCTAAAGAGAGTGAAGCATGGCTGTTTATCCCTGGATTCAGGAGTCTTTGAGTTCATGTCATGGTGGTTGTGTTATTGCTGATGTTATTGGTGATGCTTCGAGGCCCCAAAGGGCCCCCTCTGGTAACAGTTCAAGCCCAGTGAGCAACCCTTGCTCTGGCTCAGCACCCTCCTGGCTACATCAATATGCCCCCAAGTTTCTGCAACAAGCACAAACACACGAGCACACCATTACACTTCAATAAGACCTGCATCCACCGACATTAAAGATTGAGCTTTGCTGGCATGAAGACAAGCTGTTTCCTCTGTAAACTTTCTTCCTGCGTTATCAGTCACACTTCAAACTGGCAAGTCAGACACCCTGGATGCGAAGACTTACAGTCAAAGCTTTTAATTCTGCTCGGTTCGATGCCCATCCCTCTCCCTCCCTGTCTGCCTGTGAATCTGTTTCCACTGACTAAGAGCAAAAAGGCAGAGACGTGCGGCTTCCACCATACAGATATTGGCAGAGTGTCATCGGAATGAATGAACCGCTCTTGCATCGCAACTGCCAACTTGTCAGCCGTGAGCTGGGATGCATGACTGACACCCCCTGATTGGTCGATTTAATATAGAGAGAGACGGGGGGAAGTAGACTGGTGCCTGCCTTCCCTGAGCTTTGCTAAAGCGGGAGACGGAGGGAGAGGTGTAAGTCCATTTGTCGAAGACGTGAAGCGCTAACTCTCTAGGTATGGGCCTATATGCCTTGTTAGAGAGAGGGAGATTTTTTTTTTTTTTTTTCCTCATGCAGGGGAGAAGCATGGGAGTTAGCATGCAGTTTGTTATTGCTTCACCCAGGATGTTTCTGACAAATCGACTCAGACAGCCATCAGACGGTATGGCAGAACAAGACGTTTCAAAAAGCGGTGTCAAACCAAAGTACAGGACAAAGTTCCGAGCAAAGCTGGCGGCCGGATCCACTTACAAGACCAAACTATCAGCCTTGTCACTGTGGCTCTGCTGATTGGACAAAATGATACATGCCATATGATCATTGTGTGATTAATGTAAAGGTGTTCCATGGCCACATCAACTCAAATAGTGGCCTCATTGTCTGACACACCATATCACCCAAGAACTTCAATTGGGATATGGACATTGGACCTTTTTTGTGATTTGTTGTGATTTATATTCTCTGTGTCATCTATTGTCTTTGTATCTCTGACTGTACTGTAAATATTGCACTGCATATGGGGAATATAGAGGCGCATCCACAGTTTGATTTCATACTTGGCAATGGCCTTTATGCCTAATGGTGGTTACAGACACCCTATTGAGAGTCTTCCCTCCATGATATACTTTTGTATTTTTGCTGTATGATTGCTAAATTTCTTTGTTTTTGGATGTGTTATAGACACCAAATGTAGTGTCTTCCCTCTATGATATATTCTCGTGTGTGTGTGTGTATGTGTGTGTGTGTGTGTGTGTGTGTGTGTGTGTGTATAGTAGAGCGTCGATATTTGTTTTGGTTGGGAAGACTTTTTCAGTGTCATCTCACACTTGGACATCATGTACATATTCAGGCAGAAAGTGATATATTTTCATGTATGCATACATGCAAACACGTTTAAACCTTTGTATTTGAACTGACCAGATAAAATGTCCATGTGTCTGCTCAGGTTACTTTTCATGTGACTGGCCTCTGTGTACGTAAGAGCTGACGTGATTTGTCACTCTAGTCTGATGAAGAGCAGTGTTGCTCCGATTTAAAGAGCCCTGGAGGTGCGAGCTGTCTTGTTATTTCAGGTTTTGCTCACTTTTACAGTTTGGATGCGTGTGCACGCTACTATTTACAAAGTCAGTTGTAACAAGCATATTGTGATGTAACTTGAGACTAATTAAATTCCTGGTATGGTAGCGTCATAGAGCTACCAAGTGTCAGGTGCGACTATAAACACACTTCAAATTACACATAAATTCCCTGTGAAAATAAAAAAAAAATTTAAAAAAACGTACATGTTGCTATCAAAGCTTTGCTGGAGCTTCGAAACATCAATCCTGCGCTCCTGTCTTCACACCTTGTAAGCAGATGACGCGTGAATGTTCCCTCTCTTTTCCCAAATCAGCCATTGTCGAACACCATCGCCAGTGATTAGAATTGATAATTTAGCGAAATCGTTGATTCAGCAATCAGTCTCATTTATCAGCGACATAGCTCAATCATCCCGGATTTGTTCTGCTCGAAAACTACTGTTTGTGCTGCAGCATAAGTCACTCTGCAGCTTCCTTTTGGCTGTGTGGGACTCTGGTTTACTCCGTTTGAGAAACTGCTGTGCAGCTGGATGGTGACAGGCCGAAGCAGAACGCACTCTGTTTCAGCATGTAATTTCATGTTACTGGGAATCTAACATTATTGTTTTTCCCCCCCGCGCTCCAATTTAGAGACAAATCAATATTCAGCTTTGTTTATCAAAGTGACAGCTCCTGGATATTGCATTTTGCATTTTTATGTTTTCTTTTATAAGCGGGTATTAAAACATAATATATCTGACGTCTTGGTTTTATGGGCTGACAAAGGCTGGGGAGGCGCTGTTAATGGTGTAAAACAGTTGAGAAATGGCAGCTGCTCCTGTTCATACACTCATAGTTACAAATATCCATCACATACATCAGCATCAGTGTTTGCCTAATGAAGATGCTCTCTCTCAGCGAGTGTCGTTGATAATAGACAAAAACTGCAGCAAAATTCTAGGAGTGTGTGTGTGTGTGTGTGTGTGCGCGTTTGTGTGTGGTCGTGTGTGTGTGTGTGTGTGTTTGTTTAGATGCTCACGGCTACTCATACATACAGGGCAAGTCTCCTTTTGACGCTCAAGTCCCAAATCATGCATTATTTGCAAACCAACCATAAAGAAATGACAATGGCAACGCAGTGCATACAAATCAGGACCCATTATCTGCCTCAGTCTGTCAGTTAGCGTTCCGTACGTGAGGGGAGACTTGGCCGAGGGGAGTCGTACCCGGGATCCTGATAAATGCTTTGGCTGATTCCCCTTGTGAGTGATGGAGCACTAACCCTGTTTAGCTTCTTTAATATACTTGTATTAGCATGAATAAATAACGAGTGTGTCCGGATGCTACAAATATTTGATTGTGCCACTGTAATAGGCTGGCGTCTTCCGTCACATGGT
Organism: Acanthopagrus latus; assembly: GCF_904848185.1. Taxonomy (NCBI): domain Eukaryota; kingdom Metazoa; phylum Chordata; class Actinopteri; order Spariformes; family Sparidae; genus Acanthopagrus; species Acanthopagrus latus. The sequence continues at coordinate 10,485,717 of NC_051042.1, forward strand.
GCCACTGTGACTCTCTTGGTGTCGCAGCTGAGGCGGACTGACATCGATCTTTATCGCCTGCCCCCTAAATCAATTACAAACCCTCAGAGAGAGTGCCAGAGAGGGGCGAGCGGGTGATGATGACTGAGGTGGGGGGGGGGGGGGGGGGGGGGGTGTGTGTGACATTCCCGCTGGGCCAAGCTGTCTTGTCTTTTGTAAGCCCCGTTTTTTTACAACCAAAAATAAATAAATGAATAAAAAAAAACGGGTGTTCGGCACGCATGAGGTGGGGAGAACAACACATGTCTCTGGCTCACAAAACTTACCTTGCTGATGATCTGACATTTCCTTTTGTAACATAGATAAATAGCATAGCAGCCAATGTGTACATATAGAGATGGAGGGGGTGAATGAAGAAAGTACTGAGACATCACCCTTGCCACTGCTTTCTTTTCTCCGTGCCGTCTGTTTTTGCTATCCACCCTCTGTGTGAACACTTTAATGCCTGCCCCTATCCTGAAAAGCCCAGTCTGCTCCGATTGGTCGGTTCACACAAGCCTGATCAGACACCACCCACAGTGTTTCTGCATCAGCTCTGTCGGTGTTATCGCAATCACAGCTGGGCTGGGAGCCCGGACGAGGGCAGCGACTGTATACAGCCTCGCGGAGGTCCAGTCACAGTCGACTCGTTTAAAGGCAGGGTCTCTGAATACAGGCTGTGTGCACTTCTCAGAGCACACAGCCTCTTGAGTGTATTGACACTTTCACGGTATTTATGTCCGTTCTATGTAATCTTGGTCTTGACTCCAGCATGTCATTGTTCAGCTTCTATCTTTGCACAGCAAACTGACAGAAACACTCCATCACACCCATTACTAGTCGGCCTTTTGTAGTGCCTCAGTCTTTTTCAGGACACACCTTCCTCATTCTTCCCCGATTCTGTTTTCTGGTCGTGGCAACTGATAGAAAGCCAGACTGAAATGCAGGTAATCCATGCCATGACATTCCTTATTATTTGCTGACTGTGAAACTGTTGACGACCAACAACTTGATGTGCAGAACAGAACAACTAAAAAGCAAAGTGATGCACTGCAATGCAAAGATGAGGAGATCTCGAGAAATGAAACACCTAGCTGCTGTGGGCTAACAGCATTTCTGAATCTTTCCCTCTCCCCCTTTTTCTCTGTCGGCTTTCCCTCCCCGGCCAGCTGACAGATGCCTTGTACACACCTCCCACACATGCAGCATTAAGCCATTTGACCTCTGAACCCTCTCTGACAGGGCTGGTAAAGAGAAGGACAGATACACTGAGCACTATGTTCATTAGCCCCGGCAGCCACACTGGAGCCTGCTACAGATGAATAGCAGAGTTTAATAGCTATTACTAATGTTGTTTCAGTTTAAATGGCAGCTGTCCTAACAGCCTCTTGAAAGCCAAAAGGCCCCCATACAGTTAGTGTTGCTGTAAGAAACCATTAGTGTCAACTTGCAAAGAAAAATGGAGAAAAAACAAAACAAAAAAAAACAAAACAGACAAGGTTGAGGAGTTTTAAAAACTTTCTGATCACAGATATTTATGTTTTTTCATCTTGTAGTAAAAAAAAGCAGTATCAAATAAATCTTCCCCTCTTTCATTCACCTTGATACACAACATGTAAACACACTGTATATGATGTATGTGATGAGAAATAGTGATACGACCCACCAGTTAAGACAGTTAGCCCGCACGTTTCAACACTAGCCTTACAACTCTGAATGAGCATGAAGCAGAATTTATCATAATTAAGTATTATATGAAAATGACATTGTGTATGCAGTAGAGTTCGGCAGGCTCACGGTTCTATGTGGCAGGTCAGTGTGGACAAAGACCTCCACTAATGTATGTGAATAAATTGCAGCTGTTAGAGCTGCTTACCAAAACTCTTGATGAGTGAACAAGCCAATTAAAGGTGTGAATGCATGCATCCACATACCAAATAATTACACTTGACAATGAATGCAAGCCTGAGGATGGTGTGAGTGTGCATATGTTTTTTTGTCTACAGTGTGTTTAGTTTATGTAGAAATTCCAAAGATCTCTCTAGTATGTCCAACAACTGTGAAGCTATGAATACATCAATTACTCTAAAGTGAAAACACGCCAGCATTATAGCTAAAAGTTAGAATATTGAAGCTGATAATATTTATGCGGACAAAGTGTGTTTTTTTTGCTGTGTCGTTTGAGTTAGTTAGCGCTTTAAAGCTGTAGCATACTTGGGTACAGCAGGACTTAGAGCTGAAGTTCACCACCCAGGTTTAGCATGTTATCATACTAAACTGGTAAAGTAGCACAGAACTCCAAATTCAGTTGAGGCTCATTGAGTGTCACTGAGTCAAGGATGCTTTAGAGTGTGGTGTCATCTTTACGTCAATGCTTCTTCCTGCTCCCTCAATCCAGAGAATGGGTAACACCCCCCTGATGGGCTACTTCACGGTTTGAGAGAGAGCCACAGCTGTAGTTGGTGTTCTTATTCCAAAAACGCCACGGGGGCCAGTAATGCACCCATTCCACACTTAAAAACACACTTCAGTGGGTGACACGAAGGTGAGACTGATGCTTTATCTGATGTGTTTAAAAATGTCACAAGTGTAGATTTACAAGAGAAAATACGTCAAGACTGAAGGCTAAGTGGTTGGTTTGAAAATACGCATCTGGTTAACCCACCCTCCTCCGTTAAAGGGCTGCACACATTCCCTGAGCATTGTTTGTCGGACCCTCTGGGACTGCTTCCTAGACTGTGGATGAGACGGTCCTGAATGGACTGGTGCATGGACTGGTACAATGGAAGGTACATCTAGTTAAAACTAACAACAACAGGGTTATTAGGTCATAACAAGGTTCTAATGTTGTCAGGGGTTTCTACTGTTTTCTCCACTCCATTCACATCTATAAGCACTTGTGTACAATATGTACAGTAATGCAGTGAAGTTGAACAGCTCAACAACTCGATCTGCAGCCTCCCAGCTGATCATACAGATGAATTAACATGTACCTTATAAACGGGCATCTGAGAAAATTGAATATACTGCACATGAGTTGGCGCAGGGTAGTAGAGTGAACTGTGGGATCAACCAGCTGTGGCATGAGTGTATCAGCATAAGGAATGACGTGTTTTAACAGCCAGGCTTTACGCCTGCGTTAAAATGAATGGACGCCTTTGAACGAGTCAGCAACACTTGGGCTCTCCCCAACACCTTGAGCCATTTTGGTCGGACAACTTTTTTTTTTTGCTTATTTCACAGTTTATTCTTTCTTTTTTTCATCAATATATTAAATTTTTTCCACACTGGAATCAAGGGTCTAAGGACAAAGATGTTATTCACTGTACAGACTGTTAAGCCCACTGAGGGATTTTGGGCTATATACGTATATATGTATATATATATATATATATATATATATATATATATATATATATATATATATATATATATATATATATATATAAAACAAATCTGTATTTGATTTGAAATTGGTTTGAACTTTATACTGCAGTGCCAGATCTTATGGAGGAAGGACCTCAAAATGCTGGGTGTTTGCATACTTTAAAGGGGGCTGTTGACAGGAAATGTTAACATTACAGGGAGAAGAGGCGGGAAACAAAGAGAGCAAACCAGAATCTCTAGCGAGTGCTGAGCTCAGTGAGAGGTTAACCTGAATCCAAACAACCTTGCTGTGTGCTGTTGCTCAATATTCAATGGCTAATGTGCATTAGTCTGCCAGTTTGGGTTGAATAAACACAAATGATCCTGAGTACTCCCGTAACACAAGCCATTGATTATGAAAATTCATCAGACTCCAGTACAAATACTCACAGCATTGTAGTTCACAGACTTCCGTCCTCCTTCACAGAAGATAAATCACCACATGAACGGCACCTTTGCCTTAAGTTAACCTGTGGATTTCTTTGAGGTTGAACTTTATTGGGAGTATTTGGAAAATCTACACAATTCACCAATATATACATACAATGTCTAGTTGTTTTCAGATTTTACATATAAAAAAAAGGTCTTACATTTTATCTTCAACTAAAGCTGCTGTTCATTTCCCATTTGAAACTGAAAAAAAAATGCAACAATGAAAGTTACCGAAATTGACCGCTTGTCAGTAATTCTCATCATAACGCTGGAGCTTACCAAATCTGTAATTTGCACCGAAACTACATTTCCCTAGACCTATCAAGTTGCTCCACTAACTAAACCTTATCAAACCTTAACCGTAACATTCATGAGATCATACAGTCAAACCACATATATATTGGATTAGTTTGGAGGACTTGTTGATTGATGATTTCTTGGTATCAAACCCACACAACCCACAGACATAGCTGTCTTGACGTGTGTGTGTGTTATTTATAATCTAAAGTACATAATTGAAAAAGAAAAGAGAGTGATAACTGCTCCCTGGTAGCTGGTTGATTTTAAATTGTCTGCATTTTGGCTTGTTTGTAAGCGATAGCACGGGGAATAACGGACAGGAAAAAGAAAAGAGAGATGCCTCAGCACAGCCTGAGCTTGACGGGAGCAAGCCAATGGAGTGTTAAGAATCCCTCTCTTCTCAAAGTGCAGAATTGAGACTGACATTTTATATTTTCCATTGAATTACACCTCATCTGAAATTCACTTTGAACAGTTTAAAATCTCAACTTCCTCTTTGGCGTGGCATTACATCTCTGGAAAATAAATAAATAAATAAATAAGAGGAATAGCAATAATTTTACCCCAACAGTCTTGATCTGTCAATCATCGCCAGTGATCTGAGGACGCACAAGTGCGCTGAGTGAAGAAAATCAAAATGAAGTAAATAGGTTAAAATGTACATCAGTTATTCATCACACACTAGTTCAACCAAAGTCATATTTTCTCCCCTTTCTTCCTCGTAGCTAAGTGCAAATACTGACACATGTACTTCAAGGCTCCCCACTGCATTTTCAAAGAAGGGATCTGGCTTTATTAAAAATTCATGAGGTCATATTAATTAGAGACAGAATATTTTTTTTTTTCTTTCTTGCATGAGAGCGATGAAGAAATCAAAAAAAAAAAAAAGGAGGCCTGGAGGATCGTTTTGATTCGGCTGGCCTTAAAATGAATGGAGAAGGTGAAAGGCACAAGGCTAAAACACGTGCTTTGTTCTGAGGCCAGTCTCTTTGTTCATCAAACCCACAACTAATTTGTTCACCCGCCCCCACCTCACACACACGCACACACACATACACACAAACACTCCTCAGCCATATTTCTCCTTTATTGTATATTCTTTTTTAGTTGAGTGCTGCTGATTTGAAATGCTAATTAAACACATTTTAATGTATTCACTAGGCTCATCAAGGCAGGCTCATATATCAAAGTGTCCAAAGTTGTATTGATGTTTGATATCAAAGAGGTGATTACTTCCTAACATCCAGAATTTTTAGCTGTTAATTGTCCTCGTCCTGGTCCAAAAGCATTTCCGGAGCGATAACACAGCAGACACGTGAGACTTTATGAATAACAATTTTTTTAAAAAATATATATATTTTTTTATTTCCTTACAAAGAAAACAGGGCCAACAGCTTCTGATAAACAAAGAATCAATTTGCCTTCTTTTCCCACATTGTTGTTTAAGGTTTTATTCCAGTTTTGTCTTTTCATGTTAAAATGTGGGCTTACACATTAGCGCCAGCAACGCGTGAGCCCTCGTTAATGTACGAGAGACTCAAACAAACAAGCAAACAAACATGTGCTTCCTCTAGTATCTTGTCACTGCATTGTATAACACATCTGTGGACACACACACACACACACACACACACACACACACACACACACATTTACACAGCGCACAGAGGCTGTCAGCAGGTAAAGATATGGTGTGTACATGTGAGGGGTGCGTGCGCGTCAAATCCATAAACAATAAGAGATGCACTATGAAATACATGAAAGGAAATAATTCATTAACAGCCTACTTTACATTTTTTCCCCTCATTTCCCACTAATTAGACTCAAAAACAATAAGAATAGCTGCGTTTCTATTTCAAACAGCAATGGTAATAATAATGCTGATGGTAAAATACTGTGCTCTTAATATCAAAAGGAGCCGTGATGGGGGGGGGGGGGAGAACAATGAGCCATCAGACGATCCTTTTCTTTTATTTTCATTTTCATTTTTATGTGTCCTTCCTTTGCAGTGGTGGCAATGATTCTTGCTCCCACCACCCACCCACCCCCCCTTTCTCCCTGTGTGTCTGATGTAGCTAATGTCATTAACTCTCCCTGCCACTTTCCAGGTCACTAATTCTTCAGCTCTGAGTTCATTGTGCCCAGACCGCAGTGCTGTCTCCATAACGAGGTTATTTCTGGGTTATTACCTTCCTATATGATATGGCACCTGATGGGAGGCGTGAAATTGATATAAATCAAAAATGGTCTGCGATGAACAAATTGAAATATTCGCCCATTTTTGCTCCCCTCCTTCCCTTAAATCTGCATATTCGCGCCGGAAAACAAATAAAGTTGGACTCCTTTACCCCATTTACACCTGAAATTAACATGTGTACTCTGCGGGTACTTTGCAAGGATATGTGTTCACGGGCTCTTGGGTTTGCTCCTGATGACACTGGCATTCTCTAAAACTCAATTCTGCCTGCACTGTGATCGCACTGTAATATGCAGATTGGGAAGGAGGCGCTGGACATACCAAGAAGAGGCAAGCTGAGGTGAACATTCAACATGCTGGGCAGATTTCAGTTAAGGAAAGCACCACAAGCCATACATGCAACACCGACATATGAATTTTTACACACAATATGTAACTTTGGCAGTTAGCGGGTGCTCACTGAAAACAATGAAAACGGAAGACGTAGTTTGGTGACATTGTGGGATAGCGTGGGATCATGGGAGTTCCTGTTTCATTGTTAGGCAACCATCAAATCTATCTGACATGAGTCAGGCAGGAATTTTGACGGGTGAGGGGACGTTTCAGATTTTTATTATGTTAGGTCAACTTTAGCATCTTACTTCCTCACAAGTTATAGCGACAGGTGACCAAATAAAACGCATTGCTACCTTAAATAACATTAACTGGTTTTCTGGTTGTAAACATTGCTGGAAACAAGATAAGGATAAAGGTAAATGTATTTTTTTGGTTATTAAACAACACAAGGTTGCATAACGAAATGAAAAGTTCATAAACTCCATCATGCTACACACATGTAATATATACAGATATATATAAAGGTGGGTAAAAACTCAATTCATATACAAATCTCGATTCTCAATGATTATCCAAATGTTAATCAATAGTGCGATGTCAATGGAACGAAAAGGCGGAACTCTATAGGTCATCAATCTTCGAGCTCTGCTTCAAATAAGGCAGAAGTTGCAAGCATTTTATTTATCTAATGACTGGATAACTACCTTTGCAAGTTATGTGATGACTTTTAATGCTGTTGTGAAACGAGCGCCGCAGCAGTCAGCAAACAAGACCGGCTGACAGCCGCTAACAAGCTAACGCACATCACAGCATTCAACATGCTAAACGAACTGTGGAGAAGAAAATAACTTGGCCTGTTGTCTGTTATCTCACAAAACCCCTGCTTCTGCTCAGCGACGGACCACCTGGAGCTAACGGTGCGGCAGAGAGGCTGCTCTCTCTGCTGGACCTATAACGCTAATGACACAGCGGAGCACACCCCTCTTATTTTGTTATTCCCATACAGGCATGACTGTTGGAGACGAAATAATCTGAATCGTATCGTATCAAATTGAATCAAATCTAGTTCCTTCTACTTCCTGTTTTGTTTTTGTTTTTTTTGTGTGTACAGCAAAACGTCACCTAACTTTCTATTGGCATGGGGGTGAGTAGTGGAAAATGGCAGAATTTTCACTTGTGGCTGTAGGCTACTCATCCTGAAATGGTAAATTCCGGCTTTTAAACCATTGGGCAAGAAAGTGTTGGGACACACAACTGTGTTTTGATGAATCAAAGATTTAGAATTAGAAAAAATGACATGACATTACGATTGTGCTGTGTGCATTAATACTTTATATTAACATGGTTTATGCTTATTTAGATTACATTTCCAAATATAGTTTGCTTTTCAAACCAGTTGTAAAAATTGTCCACCTCCCTGAAACACTCATTCATTTATGAAAAAGCAGACCGTGGATAAAGAAGGGTTGCAGAGGAACATGTGGCATTTCTCTTTCTCTCTCTCTCTTTTTTTTTCTTATTTGCCCTTGCAGTCCCATTTTCAATTATCCTGTTGGGGAAAGGCAGAGTCGGAATCCCAGACAATCCCATTTCCAAGAGGCAGGCGAGGTGTGAATGTGAGCGCACAGTAGCAGAAGAGTGGCTGCCGAAAAGAGAAAGAGGCTGGCATTTGACTCTGCTGAATAAGCCCAAGGTGTGCAGCCTGCCAGGTTAGAGAGGTTATGGATGGGGAGGGGAAAAGGGAGGAGAGATGGGGGGAAAAAAGAAGGACAGGGCCGTACATGGTGTGTGGGTGTTAATGAGGGAAGTGAGGTGCACTGTGAAAAAAGCAGCAGGTATATGAACACAGATAGATGGAGGGTGGGGGGTGGGGGGTCGGTGGTGTTGGTAAGGGGGGGGGGGGGATCTGGGTTTCAGCCTTGCTCATTACGGTCTGTCTCATTGAGGGGTGAAATGAGGCTTGCTGATGGCTCAGTGTGGAAGGCATCATCCTTGTTGAAGCGAGTCATGACAGAGAGGGCAAAAAAAAAAAAAAAAAAAACCTTGCATCAACTCCATTAACAATACTCAAGTGCTCTTCAGTGTCCCTTTGAGTGGCATCCAAATGTCACAGAAAAGGATAATGTAACTTTAAAAGACAATGTCTTTTGCAACCCTCCAGCGGGCACCAAGCATGAGCTAGAGAGGAGAATCTGCAGCAACTTCAGCTCCAGCGGGAAAAGGGGGTTGTTAAATGTGTTGATGAAATGTACAAGGATGAGATGAAAATCAATCAAAGCTCAGGACACTGTTACTTTATGAAAAATATTTTAAAAAGAATAAACAAACCTGGCATCAATATGTATGTGCTTTTTGTGATTTTCTTTTTTCTTTTCAGCTTTCCATGTTCCAAACAAAAAGCACAACCACGATAATCCCCTATGTTGAACCTTGTATCTATCAATGTCACCATGAGGATGAAGCTCTGAACCACAAACCACAACGTGTCCTTGTCGCTTCCCCATTTGCAAATAAATTCATGAGAACGTGACAAAATTACAAAATCCACATAATTATCAATCCCAAGTAATTTGGATAAATCATCAGGAATGTGATGCTGCTTTGCATCTCAGATGGCATTTGTGATTTTAATGAATGAATTTGCCCTTTGTGATTCCCCTGAACAATGTGAACTGCAACAAGGCGCCCTGTCTAGACTCGAACCGGAGACGTTGCAGTTACATCCGTCCTTGACACCCCTGATCTTTTTAATTTTGTATTATCCAGACTACAGACACGGAGACACGTGACGGACATGACACCACGTCTGTCTGGTTCTGAACCCCTGATGTCACCGAGGTCCTTGAGTTGGAAATTCTGAATTTGGCGGCCGTGGCTCAGGACTAGAGCCAGCGTCTCGTTATCAGAGGGTCGCTGGCTCCATTCCCCTGGTCTGCATGTTGAAGTGTCCTCGGGCAAGACACTGAACCCCAAACTGCTCCTGTGCTGGTCGGCACCTTGCACGGCAGCCACCGCCGTCAGTGTATGGATGTACGTATGAATTACTGTAAGTCTCTTTGGACAAAAGCGTCTGCTAAATGTAAATGTAAATGAAATGCACAGGTGGGCTGAACTGCGCCTACATGTGAAATGTATTGTTAGTGCTGTACAAAAATATAAATCAATACAACATGCACATTTTCTTACATCTAAAGTAGATTCACAGATGGATAAACATGGTATCGGATTGCAAAGATGCATGACGGTTAATGTGTCTGACTCCCACCAAGTCCTTCCGAAGGGAAGTCTTACCATACGTCAGCTAACAGCCAGTGTGTGTTAAAAACCCCTGAGACGTGTTCTTCTCTACCTCTTCTGAGTGAGATCAGAACGCCGTGTTCAAAATACAAGTCAGGCGATGTTTGTTGCGTGCACTGTGCACGTCAGAAGAGCTGAGCATTATCCCTCACACCTGTAGTCCTACTTATCCATCCACGCAGTCTTTCATAGCAGCTGTTGAGGTTTGGAGATGTTGACCGTGGAGATGTCTGCCTTCTGTCAAATGTAATGGAACTAAATAGCTCTAGCAGCAATGTCTCTTCCCATAAATTATGACCCGGTCACTCAAGATAATCCACAGACCTTGGAGTGAGTAGTTCTATGTAGGAACTGTTTTTGTTTTTTTTCTCTTGAACTACACCTGCCAACTGAAGGATGCGTGCATCTCAGGCTTGCGGGATAAACATGTATCTATTTTGGTACTTGCATTCTATGTAGTTTGTATGGTTTTAACTGTTTGTATGTTATATTTCTGAGTTGCCTCGACATGTAGTTTACATTGCTTTAATGGTTTTATAGTTACTCTTTGTTTTAACCCACGATTTGTCCCTAAAATTTGCACTTTACAGCGCCTTGAATGGTGCTTTATGAATATAGTTACTTACTCTATGTGAACACCATGGATATAAATGCTATCGTCTCCATTTATATGTCCAAGCTGGTCTAACATAAGTTTTGAAATAAGTAATGCCTTAAAGGTTCAGCCAAAAATGAAAAGGGAAATATGTTTCTGTAGTAAGAAAGGGGTATGAACAGACGACTGGGGCGGATCGCGTGCTCTCGGCGTGTAGCATTTATGTACCTGAGCGTGTCCGTACAGTAAAGCATGTCTGCCGCCTCGTGCCGCTGTACTCTGGTGTGCCCCTCACCTCATGCGCTGCCTATGTGCGGGCGTGTGTGTTTGCCACTTAGCGTGATTGAGAGCAGAGTGGCGCTGAGATGGCAGCTGGCGAGGCTAATCCCCGTACGTGAGGGACGCAGCCCAGCCCCCGGTGTCACCCAGACCTGCCAGGCCTGAAGGAGGTGCATTCAGCCCGGCCGCTTAGTGTCAGTCGTCCCCTGTCACTCAGTCCCATAATCACCCGCATGACTGACAGACAGGCCTTTCCCTTTGATGGTGCAGGGGATTTTAGAGGAGAGCCGAAGAGCTGCCGCGATGATCCGCCACCATGTGTCTATGTGTGCGAACATGATGATGTTTGTGTGGGTGGGTGCCACCAGGAGGGCTGCTTTTTTTTTTTTTTTTTTTTTCATGAGGGTGCAAGATGTTGCTTTTGATCCAGCTTAATGATGAAGATGAAGATGGTGGTGCTGAAGATGCTGGTGCTGATGATGATGATAATGATGGTGATTACCTTAGTAGCAAAGTGTGCCAAAGATGTGTGATCCAAAGGGATCAGTGGGGCAGCCACTCTGCTAAGGCAAAGCCAGAGGGACCAAAGAAGACAGCGACACAAAGCCACGGATTTACTGTGTGTGTGTAAGTGTGTGTGTGTGTGTGTGTGTGTGAGGAGAAAGGAGAGTTTAACAGTGTCACACACGCGCTTCACATTTGAAGCAGGAAAATCTGAAATACACATGTAATCGCACGATTATGATAATACACATCAAGTGTCATCTTAGTTGATATTCTGCATGCGACAGTGAGTTGCCTTTGAGTGTGCCGCTATCAACGGCGAGGTTGTTGGTAAAAATCCTGTCAGGTCTCTGACAGTTCAGATTCTTATTGACTCCCATAATGGTAATGTTTGCATGTGCTTGTGCGGCCGCGGGTGAACGGCACTTGTTTACGTGGATTCTAGAGGACGTATTTGATCTTTGCGTACAGACAGATTGAGCGGCAGCAATGTAAAACTTTGCCTCGACAAAAGGCTGCATCGCATCTGTGAACTGATCCACTTTGTGAAAAACAGGTTTTTGCGCTGTCTCTGATTTGGACTTCTGAGTCACAGCTCGGTAAAACCACAAGACAGCGACATGAAACACAAGCGCCAGGAATCACTGTGATGCATCGCTTTCACAGATCGCAGTTTCTCTGATGTCACTGAAGTTAAATGTTTGCTTATAAATCACATTAAAAGTCAGTCTGTACAATATGATTCCTCATTATCGTAAAACAAAAGTCTTTTCTCCGGTATTAAATATTACAGCAATATATTGTTTTCAAACAATAAGTTTACTGTTATCATACCTTGTGCATTTGCTTATCTACATTATCGAATTTCACCATATTGGGGTTATGAAAAAAAGCTTCAATATGTTTATTGACATTAGCGATGTCAGACGATAAAAAAAATAAATAAATAAATAAATAAACCAATTAATTACAAGTGTTGTGATGAATTAATTAAGGCAAACAAACATTTGCCTTAAGCATATAAATATATATAGATACAAAAAACGATAAACTCTGCAGCACCTTTAATACACAAGAAGAGCTCATGTTTGATGAAGAGCTATAGCAGTCACTGCTAATATCCATGCCATTTGTGTCCATGCTATTCTCCCTGCTATCGCTATCCACGCTAATGATGCTAATCATGCTGAAACCATAGCGATGGTATAATGTGTGACTAATAACCAACACCCATTCTCGGTTTGAGAGGGAACGTTAACACAGTTGTCTACTGCAGAATGTGACGGACACGTGTTCAGTGACGTGAGGTCAACGGGTGTCGTAGGGCACGATCAATCTGCGTTAGCTTTTTTAAAACCTTGTTTTTTGCGTAATGAATTCATCAATATGAAAGCGTCATATTGACAATCCCAATTGAAATTCATAGTCATTTTCACATCTGCATCTCGTGATATGATATTCGTGGGATTACAATCAAGCGTTTGTTCAACCTAAAAATACTATACCATTAATATTTGTGCTCTTTAAGGGCCATTGTATCTGATAGTAATGACAACTGTGCAAAACTGTACACCATGATTCTGTGATGCCGTGAGACCCTGATATTTTTGACGAAGGTTATCATACCATGATCGTCTCTCTATCAAATGTGGTCCCGGTGATTGGTGTCCGCGCCTCCCTGCTTGTGTAAAGAAACAGAGTGTCAGCGTGGTTGATTGTTACACTGAGCGCCACCGTCTTTTTTCAATTGTTCCCAATGAGGAGTGAGCGTCTGCGGCAGCGGACTCCCAAAACATCATATATCACCATCCCCAAAACAACACAACCCTAACAATGTACCAACAGCAGGCGTACCTGACCTTTGTCATATGCTTGCAGTTCAGCTAAGTTTAGGGAATAAAACTTATTGATCAGGTTTGAATAACGGTTGGGTTAAAATAACTCTATTACGTATGTACCTTCAGTTATGACCACGCCTATTTCAGTTACATCACGTGATGTTATTTTTGTCAGACTACCTTATTAAGTTAGAATAACTCACTGTCTCCTTTTTTCACCGGACATGAACAACAGCATCCACGGTGAAAGTCCTGTGCTTTTTTTTTTTTTTTGACCCAACCATCTGTACCTGATCTCGTTCACCTGACTTCCTCCGTTATTAAACTACATGGTCGTTTTTTCTGATTCGAATGACTGCAAACAACAGAACCCCCGATATGTCAAAATAACACACCCCTGCACTATACTTAAAACCTGAGAAATCCTGTGTAATAATCGCGTTAGTGTTGATGTTCCCAGCGATGGCACACAGTAACTGTGCCGTTGGCCTCTAAAGAATGGGAGTGAAAAACTAAGTGAAAACAGCGAAGCTTTCAATGGGTTAAAATAGAGTTTGATCGCAGGCGTGTTCATCGCCAGCCTTCCACAGACACATAAGCATCTCTTTGTCCGCCTCAGTGTTACATTGTCCCGAGCAGTAATTGCTTAAAACAAGACGCAGTCTGTCGAGTGGACACATAATGAAAATATGTTTTCGCCCTGTTTTCAATCACAGTCTGAAACAGACAATTAATGGTCTCGTAATCCCTGGACACACATTCGCGTCTGCAGCTCCCTGCGCTGACCAATAAAAAAACAACAAAAATATATATATTTTTGTTGTTTTCCTTTGACCAATTCCTCCTGTTTTTTTTTTTTCTTGTCTTTACCTCTTTTATTCCCAATCTTGAACTCATGAGTTTTCTCTGATAGTGATCCTGTTAAATTAAGTGCCTGAGCTTTATCCAGTGCCCTCTCACCGTCACTCCTTTAATTTAGTCATTATAATTAACCATTAACTGGTGTCAGTTTCTGGGCCACTAACAGGCCCACTCAGTTCTGCTTGTCTGCATTATCACAGTTTGGGGGGGAAAGTAAATTATAATGAAGGGCTATATAGTCCAATTACTGATAAAAGCAGCCAAGTGCGCTCCTTGTAATTAGGTGCCAGTATCCCTCCCTCCTTCTCTCTCTCTCTCTCTTTCTCTCTCCCTTTCTCAGAGTGACACATCGGAAGGGAATATATGCTTAATAGCTATTTTTATTACCGTTAACCTCTTACTCATGTTCTTAACCCAGTGACTTTCAATCACGGAGACAAGGGGATGCCACAGAAAAGGCCTTATCTCGCAAGCAATTATTTTATGTACTCCGCATGACTGTTAAACAAAGTTAACTGATAGAAGTGGGAGTGTCGCGGGAAAGGAAAGGAGGGAAAGTATTAGGAGAAGGAGAAATAAATGGAGGCCAGAGAGGAGTGAAGGATTGTAGGACAGCGAGAGGAAACAGGCATCAGCGCATCCTTCTGTTCCCACTCTAATGGGATGGAGCGGAGCTGTCTCCTGTAGCTGGGTCGTGTAGTTCCCCACCAGAGCACTTACAAGTCAGGCCTGGTAATTAAACTGTACCATCAGCCCCGTCCTTTTCCTTCTTTCCTCCCTCTCTTTTCTTTTCTCTTTCCGTCCGCCCGCCCGTTTGTTCTCCCCTTTTCTCTTTCTTGTCAGGTGAGACAACATGCTTTGGAAAAGCGTGAATTAAGAGGAGGGACGGGCAGAGACGAAGAAAAAAGGGAGACCAAATTAAGGCTGCTGGAATGAGGAGGGTTCTTCCAGTTGGAGCGAAGCATTGGGTTTAGAGTGCAGCCTTAATTCAAAAGGCTGGACATGAAGGGTTTTTTTTTTTTTTTTTTTTTTTCATACATGAGTGAACTGTGTGGAATAGTAGAGTAACTTCCACCGAAGCCTCGGCCTGGTCAAACATAATTTTCCTGTTAACTCAAAGCCATTCAGTCGCTAACACCATGGGCCAGATTTACTCGGTTTTTTTTGTGCTTCTTTTCAGTTTAGGAGCAGATGTGACACATTATGCTCTTGTGCGCAAGGTTGGAGTAAAAGTTTATATGTAACTTTAGTGAATGTTTACAAGGTGTGTCTTTCTCCTTATATTGACTACTTTATCTGCTGGATTTACTAAACTCAAGCAGGCACGACGTCCAGTTTTGTGGAGAATATCTTCATCTATGAAAAGGCTGATATAAACATGGTGAGTATAGTATTCATATGAACCACAAATAAGGTTGTGGGAGAAAAAAAATGTGACTAGGAATGTATTCTACATAACTGTTCATGGCAATGTAGAGCCAGGAAACCTAGATCTCCATTGAATCAGTTATCTAAAAACAAATCATCTAACATCAAATAAGTAGACAGTAACCTGACATAAAAGACAGTAGTACAACAATAAACACATGTTTTGTAACTGCAAAGGAGCTGACCTCATGTCAGGACACTTTCCAGGAGTATTTGTGTCTACAGAACACAGTAAGACCAACATTGAAAGTGGTTTTGTACCTTAGCCTGACCTCAACATAAGCACTGCACTGCACAGCATTGAAAATGGAAAATTGATCCTATACAAACATAAAGTTACAACATAAAGAAACATACAATTTCAAGATATCCATAGCCAGCATTTATCCTGACGATTGAGTTGTGTCTGTTCAGTTAACTTACATTTGAGATTGACAATGACAGAACTAAAGGCTGGAACACCGTTTCCTTTATTTTGATAAGATTCATAAAGATTTTGCTGCATTTTCCAGAGTTTTTCGTGAGAGACATCTATTAAACCACCTCCACCTGCTGCACTCAAAGGTGCTCGACTGGTTCAATCCATAGAACTGTTGTGTTACATGCTGCGCACACTTTTAACATCAATCAGTGCCATTGTGTTTTATTCTGAGAACTTCAAATATATTGATACTGCAGGATTTCTTGTGGTTTTGGTTTGTCTACCCACAGTGCTTAGATCTGAAATAGAATTTTAAAAAAAGCATCTGTTTGCCGTTATGTCACCCTAGAGAGCATTTCACATCAACACAAACAGAAACAGTATCATTCATATATAGTTTTATCATTTGAGAATTAATTGTATACTGCTATCAATTGTTATTTAGCTTCAAATGAATGAAGTCAGACTGATGGTTTATTGAAGCCAATTTGCTCCTGAAAAATTACTTGATGTATAATAAACAGTAATTTATGTCAGAATAGTTTCATGTGCATGAGGTGATTTGATTTAGGGATGTGGTTTGCTTGACTCGAAGGAGCAAAGTAGTAGTCGTAGTAAGTCAGCACTATAAAGATGGTGCTATTGAAGAACTGTGTATTTGATGGCACATGCCGGCCCAAAGCTGCTGTGCACCTGTCCGTATGGATGTGGGGTTGCTCTGCCGCAGGGAGTGTGTTTTGTGAAGGCATTGTTTTCTGGGAGTTTGGTGGCGACAGACGATGGATTAAACGATGAATAAGTGATTTATTAGCTGCCGCTGTCACGCTGGTTAGATGGATTACTACAAGCCACCTCTGACCCCACTTACCAGCCCTGTGTCTCACCACAGAGGTGTGTTTGAGTGTGTGTTTGCGTGTGTGTAGGTGGTTGCGCTGGCCAGCTGTATTCTTGTGACAGGATGAGACTAGTTGATCAATGGCCTAATGAACACTGTATTTCATTGGTCCAATGAAGTGAGAGGTAGTAGCCAGCCGCAGAGGCACAGCCATGGGTTTGCTCTCAGGGCCGAGGAGAGACGTGATTCCTCCACAAAAACAAACACTTTCACACTTTGTTAAAATACTGAAGTGTTGGCAAAAGTGGTTGAGGTTGTGTGCCACGCGATCCATTGTTTTATTCTACCTTCTCAGGTGGTTAGTTTGGACAAACAAATACAAATCTGAATGACACAACGTCGCTGCAGAAAGAAGTACCCTGCCAAACACTTTTACTGAACTTAAATATGTAGAAAATGGACCATGAGGCAAAATCTTCCAACATCGATCATGTGTCTGACATTTTCAGTCATTACATTACATCACATTAGCCTCCATTATTAGTGCAAAATATGTTGCAGAAATTTAAATATCCATGATTAACTAACATTCATTGATTTCATTGTCCTTCATTTATAAATGCATGACAGGTGTTTCTTTCCCAGTGGGTACTTAGACTGGCTACTGTGTGTGATCAGTATTGAACTTTTCCTGTTGATTTACAATAAAAGAAATCAAAAATCTGTTTTTTTTCTCTTTTTGATCTTACAGACCGTACACAGTGTTTGGATCAAACAAGGCCAGATTCCTTATGTTATTATTGTCCTTTTGCAACTTTTAAGGTGCTATTTGTAAGAGAAGTTGTTTTTTTTTTTTTTTTTGTTGGGAATGGGACTCAGTAAACAACTATTCTCACAAATAGCACCTTCAACAAAGTTAGCCACAGCTATGAACTCCCCCATATGACAGGTGATCAGACGCCTGACCAGAGAGAAGAGTACATTGGATCCCGGAGCTGCACTGGGTCACCCTCACAGCATCATAGTCTGGCTGATTCCTGCACGAAGCTGTGTAAACCTCTTGTGAGGACACAGTGGAACAGTAAAGCGATGGAGGATCTTTGTTCGTGCTTGGACTGTACTGGCTGGGATGTTTTCATGTCTGGTGCCAACAGTGGGCACACAGAGGGGCGGTGCTGTCATACATCAGCTTCTGAGAGGACCGCTGTGTGCATCACACAGGGCCATGGTGTGACCAGTCCGCACTGGACTAACGCTAGTAAGCTCCGCTTTTCTCTCAGAATAAGATACGCAGGGCCGCGCCGAAGCCCCAGCAGAGCCGGCGATGATGTGGATCGGCGGGTCACTGCAACAACATTGAACCCATTGCCATTTTCTACGATCGCTTCCGTCAGCCTTTGCCTTGCGAACACTACAATTCTAAATTGTTGGTGGTTATCATTAGCGGTTGCCGCTTATTTTTTGGTCGATTACAGCATTTAACAAGCAGGTGGGCCATATGTGTTTACCAACTTGTCATTCGTTTCCCTATTCAAACCGCACAGCAGCTGGGTTATTTGTTGCCGCTGCACGAGAGAGGGCCAGCATGTGAAGGGCTAGAAAATGATGCAAGTGTTTGCCCAATCAGAAATGTTCAGCACCGCCAGCCCCACCCACAAGAGTACATAGCAGGAATGCCTTATGATAAAATGCAACCCAATAACATATCCTGGCGGGCAATGGCCTCACACACTACTGACACAGCAAAAACATTAAAAAGGAGCGTAATATCTAACACAAAGCTGACATTAAGGTCTGCAAGCAAGTGCTTCATTATTCTGTGTCTGTCCTGTGTGAACAACATTCTTGCCTCCATGTGAGCAGTTTGTCCTCCTTCCAGGTCTTTTGGGGCACAGAGGAGGTTTTGTAATCCACGCCGCACCAGTGCGAGATGGCACTTTGAATGTGCATCTTCTCCAATAGCTAATTTTATTGTCCTTGCTGTCTACACATCCTCAATTTCATGTCAGTCCAGGATAAGGAATCCCTTCTATGTTGCTCTTTGTGTAGTTAATCAAGTCAGGTTGATGTTTTTTTGTTTTTTTTTTGTTTTTTTTTTTCGTTTTTCTTTACCCTGATAATGAAATGAGAGACAGATTTCTGACCTGAAAACATTAGATTTCCCTCTACACCTGCTTCTTGCCCCCACTCCTTCCCAGCCAGACACGCACACACCAACACCCACACTTACTCACATTCCTCCCATTGTCTCCCGCGTTGATGAGCTTTTGCAATAAAATGCAAAACAAAAGGGTAAGGAGGGCTTTTTGCACCTTGATGGCTGCTGACTTTGTTATGAGATCTGTAATAAAGGAAAGTAATATGCTTTAAACATTAAATAAGACTTTAATTGTCGCCACCATGAAAAACGTGCCTTTCTCAGGACGTAATTGAATGTCCCCAGCGCGTCGAGGGAATTAAAATAGGTTATTTTATGTGTTGCTTTATTTTTGATTGAATCTGCTCTTAAGTGGTTGCGACAGAGGAGTTATCCATTTTTTAGATGCCTTGTGTAGTGCTCAGTGACTGAGGATTGAAAAGAGACACAGGGATGTAGAGGGAGAGGGAGGGAGAGAGAGAGAGAGAAATGGATGGAGGCAAGAGAGAGACGGGGGATGGAGGAGGGGAGGAAATGACAGAGACAAATGCCTCTGCATTGACAGCTGTCCTCCATTTTCTCACAGACAGACATACAAATGAGGACCACAAATCAAACGAATCCCTCTAAGATTAATCCTGGGCCCCGGCAGGCACGCGGGCAGGAATTGGCAGGCCTGTGGACTGATGAAAGCGGATGGATCTTTCGACTTTGATAAACGGTATCAATACCAAACACTTTAGGATCAGATATTAAAGGGATTGGCATTCGCTCATGTGGGAAGAATGAATGTGCATCTGGTGATCAGCAAACAGACATAACAGGGTCAAAATGATAACTAAAACATTGGAAACAGTCTTCTAGCGCTGCAGGTGAGGACACCTTTTACACTTACTGTAATACATCTGACTTGTACAGAAGGGATTTGTGAAAATCAGGTATCTGGAGTCTATGGAAATAGCAAATAGCACCAATTTATCCTGAATATTGTAGTCATAATGCTAAAAGTATGTTCAAAATATGTCTACAGTTTTTTAAACTTTATCAAGATTTAACCAAGACCAGAGGTTTGCCTCATCATAACCATGAACAAATTACAACACTATATATATATATATATATATATTACACTACAGTTGAAATGAGTGGTTCATGTAGATAAAAACAATTAACTCATCAATAAAACAAAATCTGGTGAAATCATATTCCATGATTCACATTCCATTTATGGGTACATAACAGGATGCAGCAAACACCCGCCACTGAAACCTGGACAACACATATAACACTTTGAAATGCAAGTTTTCTGCCAACACTGAAAATCTGTTTAGCTTGACCTGCATGCATATTTTATGTTACCTAATTGCTTTTTTTTTTAAAAATCAATTCTTAGAGTAAGCCTTAAAATAGTGCTCCCCTTTGCCACCCCTGGTTCTAGAAATTACATACATAGATTAGTAAATTGATTTCCCAGTTGTGTAACAAACAGTTATGCTGACAAAAACATAATTGCTGCCTGGATTATGTTCACAGCATTTTTTTTTTTTCTTTGAGACAGCATTTACGCTTTATAAAACTATGAAAAGAAATGGGAAAAGTTTGCTTTTGAAACCTCTCAACCCACATGAAATCGAGTAGCATTCACTGCAAGTACAGGCCAGAGTTACAAACTATATGGACAGCTTTGCACATCCTGTGTTTGGTCAAGACACACGCGGATGTGTTGTACATGTTTCTACTTATCATATTTTTGATAGAGGGAAGGTATCACGACTGGGTGACGACAATTATATGGACTCAAAAGCCCGACTTGACACGGAGTTTAGATAAAGTAAAAAGTCTTTTACATCATCAGGTTCGGTACACAGGAGGTCAGTCAGTGAAGGCAAACAGAGACGGGGTCAAGGAAAAACAGACAGGAGTCAAAAAAACAAAAATACACTGGAAACAAGGCTGGAACGCTAAGAACGGAGACAAAAGACGAACTGGCAACGGGTAGGGGAAACACATGGACTATATACTGTGTATATATATATATATATATATATATATATATATATATATATATATATATATATATATATACCAGAAGGAACAGGTAATAGGGAACAGGTGAAAGAAATCAGGGTGGGGGGAAGACAATCACAGTGGAGGGAGAACCCACAAGGGCGGGGAGAGCGGATCTGAAATGAGAGGAAATGTAAATACTACAAAATAAGACTGTCGAAAACTAAAACACAGAGCGAGACATGACAGAAGGCTTTGTAAGCTTCAGACACATGCACAGTTAAAACAATTTATGCCACACTGACCTTTCAGATCCTCACTACTACACTGAGTGCAGAAAGTTCACCCGAATCCTACAGAGAACTCCAAGGAAGTTGGGATGCTAAACATTAGATGTTAATGAAAAGTGCCCAATGACGAGAAGACTCTTCCCTCTCACCTTCAAGCCTTGAGGTCTGTTTTAGCAGTGAGGTAAGGTGTAAGAGGGAAATGTTAAATGGAGAAATGTTGAATAGTTGAATGAATCTGCAGACACTTTGGACGCCTGATGGGAATCAAATACAAGACTTCTTATGAGGTAAAGATGAAGAGCATCCACAGTTCCTCTTTAGTAATCTTGTGACAGGTAGCCATATTTACAGTACAGTTACAGTTGTCTCAAAGTCTTTAACATAACCTTCCTTCAGCCACATTGTCACTTCACCTGCCCCCTGCATTCCCATTCTCCACCCATGTCCCAGAGGCCCTCAGACTTTCCCACCTGCCCCTGTCCCCTGTCATTCCAGATCCAGTCATTCACTCATGCCCTGAAACCGTCCTTTCCATCAACTGACCTTCCCCCAGCCCCACACTCACCTGCTTCTCTGATCAGCCTGGCAGTATATCTACCATCTCATTTCCACCAACTACTTTCCTACACTTTGCCGGATTGTAAATTATGGCTTTGCCTTTAAGGTCCCATCATCTGAACCTGAAACCGAACGTGCACAGGATCTGTTCCAATGATTCCTTGTTACCTGCTCCTGACCTGCTTACCAGGTGTGCCCTCATGGCCACTGCCTCAAGTAGATTTTCTTGCATCCTACCTGCCTCGCCTGCGTGTTTGGGACATGCTGGCCGGCTGAAATGAACTGCATGTGGCATAACAGTCTGGCCAAAAATGGACTCAACAGATTATTCGAGAATTTGGATGGTGAAAGCTCGCTGTCTGCTAGTGTTGGGCCCACTGATCTCCAACCCTCATCACAGCCAGTTAACCTACGCTCTGTTAGCCACCAGCCTGCACCCTGGCATGTTTTCCTCCTGCATGCTTTCTGATCTGCCAACATTAGGCCTGCTTCTGGTTGGCTAGACTAACGACCATTAGCCTGCCCCGGATCAGCTAGCCCACCATCTGCCTGTCCTGAGTCAGTTAGCCCTTTGCCTGTCTGACCTGAACCCTACAAGAATTTGATTCACCAGTAGTGGAGCTAGATTGATGACCTAGCCTTGCTATGTTGGGACTACACTTATGGTGTCCCCATGGCTTCAGCGCCATTGGCTTTCTCTGCTGCCTAGCATCACAGAGCCTGCTCAACACATGCACTCCCAACTTGGTAAATATGGCAACTACTTGGTTAGGTTTGGGCACACAACTATTTGGTAGTAACCATATTCCGATTGGTAATTTAGGATTAGGGTTAGGGTAATTTAAGTATCTTAAATAACAAGTATGCCATTTATATATAAATACTACCACTTACTTTCATAGGTCATTTTCCTATGTTAACCTAACATACCTTTTGAATAATCACGATCACAGTCTCCAGTAAATGACCCGTCCAATCACCCTGACTGCCCCTGACATTAGGTTTTTCTCATTGTCTATACTACTGTATCAGATGGGAGCTTTAAAAAAGTGATGTCAGGTATCTTCACTTTGAAAGCATAAGGCCACTGACAGTAGTAGATCACATATATTTCCTTTCCTCCTACCTGCCTTGCATGTGAGTTGAAGACCTCCTCCGTTTGTTGCCAGAAAATCACCAGATGTGGCAACAGTCCTGTTTCATTAACTGAAATCCTGAGATCACTTTAGACCTCTGTGTCAGGATTCCTCCATGTTTGATTTCACTTGACGCAGTGACCTACATTCCAAAGAGAATCACATCAGACAGCCTTCAAAAGCCCCATGGTTTGATCCATTTTGGTCACATTTGCAGTGACTTCAGAGCAGTGACGGTTCAGAACCTCAAGCAGTTCAGCAGTGAAGCTAATGACGCTGATATAATATATACAGTTTTTTTCTTTTTTTTCTTATACAGAAAGATCTGGACATTGACAATGGCTCATTAGAAATCGGTGAGGCATACCTTTAATTTGTGAATAACAAGATTCATCAAATAGACGATTCAAATTGTCCAAGTAATGTTAATGTTGTTAAAATGAAGCTAGTTAAAAAATGGTAAATTGAGTTTGGTTGTATTGCTGCTGTTCAACTGAGTTACAGTTGTTTTAACAAGCAGTAATCTATGAAAAGGATCACTGAAACCGAAAATACACGGAACAATTTCAAATACCCATTAGAGTTAATTGTAGTACTAGCTAGGATTCCTAGAAATGCATCATTGCCTCGATGATACACATTGTCTCTTTTTAATAGCAGCATATTAGCACTGATATTCGTGTTTTGTCTTATCCAAGTTCCCTGTTCAACCCTCCCAAAAATGACAAAGCACTCCAGATTAGGCCTCCTCTCTGTAATGCTTGATGAATGCCGGTGTTGAACTGTGGAAAAAAGCCTCATTATGAGACACTTATAGATTACCCAGGGTGTCACACTGGGGGATAGGTGGTGGGTGTGAGGGTTTGTCTGTGAAGAGGAGGAGAAACAATGAGACTAGATCCTGCTCCTCTCTCCCTCCCTCTCTCCTCCAGCTCTTCTCTCTCTCAAATGGATAATTCTGGTGATGCCTGTGACAGGTCGTGGTTTAGATTTTGATTTATGTTCTTCCAAAGCTAAAATCAAAGAATCCATCTAGTGCTATTTTATGGCAGTTGGGATGATGAATGGGCCAGTCTCTGGGCCAAAGCAAGCTGCTGTGTCTTTGCCCCGGATTTTAATTGCTAAAGTAGCCAGTCATTGCTCAGGATTCAAGACGCAATGAGAGGGAGAGGGGCGATACACTCTCTGTCTTTCTCTCCTCGGCGTCCCTCTAACTCTTTCTGCGTCGTTCCTTGCCCTTTTTTTTTTTCCCCCCATCCTTTTAACAATCTATCCATCTTTCTCCTGAGCCACCTCTTTCCGAAATGCAGAGGAGATAGCTGCTTTGAAAGAAAATGTAATCTAGTTTACACTAACGCACTGTTAAATCATTCATAACCTGGCCACAGGGATCTGCTGTTACAAGTATAACTAATGGCTCACGTAATGGGCCTAACTTTGAAGTGTAAATTCCACATGTATATTTAATGTATGGAAATGCCATCTTTAAGCAAAATGGCAGAAAGGAGTTTGATCCCTTATTTTAGAGTTAAAAAAAATATAAAAAATACCCCTAACTTTGTTAAAATGGCTGGTAAAATGAGCCATGTGTTTCTCCTTCCCTACTTTTTGGTCTTTCTCAAAGCTTCAATAAATAACCAATAAAGGAATAAACACATGAACAGATAAACATTACCCAACAACACATTCCCACCACTCATGATGCTGATAAACACATGTAAATAAAATCAGACGCTTGCACATCTATCGATGGAGGAAAACGCCATTCCTCCTGCTCCCTCATCCACCCCTCCTCACGCACTAATACATCCCATCCTTATCAAAGAGCGAGGGAGAGGGAGAGGGAGAGGGAGAGAGTAGTTATATGGAGCATCATTGCTTTTCAAACACCACCAGAATCAATGATGCAAATTAGAAAAACAAGCAGGCAATAAATTCTTTCACAACTGCGGAGCCTGGCGAGAATTTTTAATAATTTTTAATAAAGCATAATTGTAGTTTGTACCACTGAATAATTTAATCACATGGAAATATGGAGCATGGATGGGGGAGAAAGTATACACATCTGAAAAAAAAAATAAATAAATAAAAAATCCCCCCTCCTACAGATGTCTGCGTACCCTGTCCCTGTTTCATTTGTGTGTGTGTGAGAGAGACATTGGACAAAATTTGCACATACATCCAGAAAATGTAATTGCAGGGGAGGCATAAACACTGAAGATGCTGTGTGTTTTTGAGGTTTTGTAACCTTTCTAACATTTTTGTTCCACAGTCTTCGCTACCCATTCATTTCTACCTATTCTTTTACATTAAATGTAGCTGATTTTTCTTTTTTTTTTCTTTTACATGTTTGCCGGCTTTATTTTTATTTATCTAAAACATTTTTCGACCAAAAATTTGTATTGCCAGAACTGGGATTTGAGAGGATGGGAGAGCAGTTGTTGGTGGTATGGTTGGGGCAGTGTCCAAAGACCACTTGGCATCAGTTTTTTGTACTCCTTCAATAGAAAGTAGAGCAAAAAGTAGTTCCAACAGAATATGCTTTTTACCTATTGTGCATATTGTATTTTTTTTAATATCTGTTCATATGTTCTGTGGATGGCACAGTTTCTGGAAAGAGATCTTGCTGCTGAATTTTCTAAATGTCATTTAAAAAAAAAAAAAAGTCTGTACCACAAACTAAATTCTATCGACCTAGAGTGAGCACTCCCTGCGAATAAACTAATGGTAAAAAAAAAAAAAAAAAAAAAAAACCTGCTTGAAAAAAGTACTGTTAACACAATATTTGGACTTAGATGGAAATAGCTTTGATGGGGCCTGAACCCACTCTGGCCACTTTATTCCCCATGATCTTGTCGCACAAGCTAGGATTGCTTTTTAGGTTATTAAGACTACCATTGAACATCAAATGCCACGTTGGAAGATTTAAATAATTAACAATGTGGCAGCTGCTCTCTCAATCCGGAGTCACACATATTGATCCTGCCATGATGAGATGACCGCAGATGTCAGCGTGAGACATAGACAGAAAGAGGTGGTTTCAGGGCTAAACTTGCGAGAGTTGGCAACACAGCGATGTGAGTTGAGCTCCAACAGCGGACAGTTTGGTACAATTTGGTACAATTTCAGTGAAATTAACACCTGAATTGTATTGCTATTATGTGACTGGCTCCACTTGTGCCTCCGAAATATCTGATTGTTTGACTTGGCATACATTTTCATTCTTTTTATCAATAGCTTTAGACACCTTCCCACCTGTGTCTTTTAAGAGAGAAACAGAAGACGATATCATATTTTCACCTAATTTGACATTCTGAAACTTCTTTGATTGATCCTCAAAATAAACATTCAAAGAATGACAGGGAACTGCTTGAGAAAGAACAAAAAGAATCCTGCACCCCGTCACCTGTTCTCACTGCCTATGACGTTTCAGTTCTAAACCAGTTTTGGATCCTCACAGTCACAGTTTATTATCTGCAGCACCTGTCTATGTGTCTACATCTAGTCTGACGCAGTGAGGCTTGACATAGTGTTATATCATCCTCGGCCTTTGCAGGCCAGGGGTGCACATTTTAGCATGAAGACAAACTTGTGATTTCAGGAAGTTCACCAAGATTAAGAATTGATCATACTTAAACTGCCTCTAACGCATCAGATTATTAATAATCCCTATGGCCCCTTGATATTGTATCCCAGTGTCCCTTGAACTGATATCACCTGCATCAGGATGACACCAACGTCTGTCGGTTCGACATTAAACACACCGACGGCCGATGTGCGTGTACATGCAGGAGGCGAGCGGAGAAACGAGGGAGCCTCAGGTGAAGCACAGGCCTGCCTGTAATTCATAACCATGACATGGGAGCCAAGTTTCTCTAAATGAGGCATTCAGATAGCCAAACCAGTCATTTATCCTGGTGATTAATACAGATGATATTCGTAATAATAAATATCGCCACCTCACAGCGTGAAAGCAGCAGGAGCAGGAGGAGAGAGACACCTCCAGTGCTTACTGTGTGACCATCATGGCGGGACCTCTCATCAGAGTGCATTTCAGAACAAATATCAGGCTGAAAAGGGATAACTTAGAAGACAAAAGTGAGCCATTTATTGTCATCTAAAGGCATTTTCATGTAAAATGGATACAACCTGACAGTCCGCTTTATCGAAAAGCAGTCCTCAGCGGTTTAACGTTGCACTCTGGAGTACAAAAAACATGACAGCAAGGCATCAAAGATGGAAAGGTGAAAAAATCAAATTCAGATAGCCATTGTTACATTTCATTATATTCTGGATCACTTTTTGTGTTACATTAACAAAACCATTGTCCTAACTCTTGTTTTTGGAAGATTTGTGTTTAACATGTCAATGCTTTTTTTATTTATTTATTTATTTTTTTAATTACTCACATTTAACATAATGCTATATCAAAATTCGATAGCATCACAAGTCACAAAGGTTTAAAAAAAAAATAAAAAAAAGATCTATAATCAACTGTTCAGTGCAATACCCCACATATATATCCATAATACCTCTGCCCATTTTGTTGGTTGGTTTGTCAGCAGGATTACAAAAACTACTGAACAAATTTACACAAAACCTGGATAGGATGGGAATAATGCATGGATATGGATGGGGGAAAAAATCCAAAAAACTGGTAGGGAGGTATGGTATCTATAAGTAAGTACAATTCAATACCAATCCAAATAAAAATCTGGATCTCGTGGATTTAAATGTTTGATTTGATATTGTGATCTCAGCTCGGTTGAATCAGGGGACTACTGGGCCTTGGCGGAGGTATGCGCTCTCCTTGATGGCGTTGTAGTTAACAAAAAGTGTTTTCTTTTCTTCAATTATTTTAACCTACATAATGAAGCTCCATCTTTGCACTTGAATACTCACTCCCAAATTTCATTAATAATAACACACAACATTAGACAATATTGTTGACATTTTAACATGATGTTACATGTTTATTATTAATTACCTTAAACAATGTTTGGTTGGGTCAAATATGATATAATCTATGAAACCTCTGTCCAAAATAAACTCAGTAACATAGCACATGAGGATACACAGGGAGTCATGCCAACTGATAAATGACCATGTATAAGGTCCCAACTACAAAGAACTGCTCCACTATCTTCTCTTTACTCAAATATTACACCATGGTTAACTTATACATGCCCACACACTCCCACCTCTCTCTTTCTATCCATCATCAAAATAGTCATTCCTAACTTCAAACTAGGTTTCACATTGATGAATGTAGAGAAGTCGATGGGGGGAAAAAAAAAAAAAAAAAAAAAAAAAGAATTGAGCTTCTAGGAATCAACATAAAGATGGAGATGAAGAGAAGAACTGGAGACAGAGAGGCAGACACAGAGGGGGAGAGTGAGCCAGTGCGAGCTGATGTCAGTGGCTGATAAAGTTTATGCCTTCCTGTCATTTCCCTGAAAGTAAACAGGCGCTGCAGCCTAACATGACATCACTAAGTAGGTTAAGTGTAGTCCCGCGTGGCCATCGATCATCACAGAATCTAGCATATTCTGGCCCCCACTAGGAAGAGAGGTAAAAGTTTTCCACTGTAGCTGAGATGACATTTAATTTTTCATATCTGCTCCATAGTCCTGGAATGAATTTTGGCAGACCTGATGCAATTTAACAGCTTGGCAGTTTAAAATTGGGCAATGAATCACCAGGATTCAATGGAAGCCCGGCTGCTGCATAATATTTTTCCGTGTCGAAGGGTGGGGGGCAGTAGGGGCGGGTGGGGGTGGGGTGGAGTAGTCGTTGGACAGTGGACCCCCACCCACTGCCCACTGTTACAGTTTACCTCCATCTCTCACTGATTTTTACCCCTTTTTCTAATTCCTTTCCCATCCACCTTTTGATTTCCTGCATCCAGAGATACAAAGAGCCCTTACAAGATGATCAGTGCCATGCCATTGATAGTTATATTTGCTATATTCAATATACTTTCAAAGTGTCCATCTAAGACTTTGCCTGGATCTTGTTTTTTGTACAAATGACTATAAATCTTAAAAAAAAAAAAAAAAAACACACACACATTAAATACTCTCTCGTTTTAGCCTTTGAACTGATGATTCGATGACCTTCAGTTAGATTCCAGATTCAAGCCACTGGCCTTTGACTACTAAAAAGATATTCTCAGTCTCTGTAAATGCTTCGGCTCTCTGACCATTTGTCCAAAATGATGTGTCTAAGTGACAAGTGAAACAATTACAGCAAACGGCTAGCCACGAAAGAGCATCAAAACATATTTGTTTCGGTAAGAAATGTGCTCACAGTGCAATAACAGGTTCAGCAGGCGAGGATCCTCTCATCTCTCTCCTCTTGGTCCATCACGGAGCCCTCTGACCCCCAGACAAAGAGCACAACACACAATCGCACACCATTACATGCACACAAATGCCTCGGTTCAGCACATAAAAGGCTCTCTGTGTGCTTTTAAAAGGTGAGGAGGTCCAGAGGGCTCGCACTGTATCTGATTTTTGACAAAGAGCACGCTGGGTAGAAATCAATAAAGCGCCAGTGATGGGCCGATGGGTCCCGCTGGTCCTCCTGGAGAGGCGGGCCGCTGAGCTGAGCTGCACCCATAATCCGCCTCCTCCTCCTCCTCCACCTCCTCCTCCTCCTCCTCCTCCTCCTCATCTTCTACCTACATTACCCTATCACTTTCTTTTCTCCTCTCGCCCCCCCCTCTGTCACTACCTCCCCCCCGATGTAGCCCTTTCTCCCCTTCAACCCCCTCTCTCCTCCTCCCTTCATCCCTCCATCCCCTCGCACCACCACCCCACTAGTCCAGATGAACCCAAACAAGCAAAGAATGGACTGACAACGCTTTTGACACCAGCCGTTTATTAGCCCCACAGAAGCGATGTTTCGAGTGAGGAGAGAGACAGAGAGAGAGAGAGAGGGGAGGAATAAAAGAGAGAGAGAGAGAGAGAGAGAGAGAGAGAGAGAGAGATGTGGAGGTGAGGGGGGGACTTCGCACCAGTCGGCTGGTTGGCTGAGCAATGTGGCATCGCTGGGCTGACCTCACTGTGGCGTGTACGCTGTAGCGTAGTAACTTAACCACTCTCCATCCACCGGCCAGGTGCAGCCATTTGTCAGGGTCACCATCAGGAAAATTAGAGTTTATTCTTGTAGAAAAAAAAAAAGCTTTTGATGAATTAGTTTATTTATATGCTAAAACATTTTGCACCCACCTAACACCATCTTTCTTTCTTTCTTTCTTTCTTTCTTTCTTTCTTTCTTTCTTTCTTTCTTTCTTTCTTTCTTTCTTTCTTGTCTCACACATGTCTCTTGTAAATCTTAAGATCCTTGTTTGTTTTTTTTTGTCTTTAGCCTAAAAGGTAAAAGAGATAATTAGAAGTTTGAAGACGGCAGCATGAATATGTAAACTGTGGTGTGAAGCATGTTGGCTGTTAATACTTCACCAGAACAAGAAGGGCGTATGTATCCTATTAACCCTGGTAAGGAGGAGGGGTAGGCCTGCAGAAGGAGAAAGCTGCAAGTCTCGTGCCTCCACAGGAGCAGAATACAATTGTTCTCGCAGCCCTTGTTAAAACATTATGTTATTCATTATACTCCATTCACTTGGGGAATATAAAATATGTAGAGCTTGTTAGATACAGCAAACATTTCCCTACTCTTATAACAGAAAACTGGTGGCACAAAAATGGAAGTACTTTAAGATACTGTATGACTATCATGCTGTCCATCAGTATTTGAGTTCTGGCCCATTAATACATGGCAGTCCCTTCCGTTGACCTCTTGTTCCCGGGTTTATGAGTTGCGCTAATTTGTAACACTTTTTAGAGGCCTGAAAAACACCGGTGATTATTTTTACTTTTAAAAAAGTGAGATAAAGTGAAAAGTCAGAGAACGAAATGTCTTGAAACCCTGAAAATACTCATGAGACCATGAAATCCCTTTTGCATCTCTATGTTTCCCAGGTTGCGTACTGCTTTTAGGCTGCGAGGCAGCTCAATTTTCTCACCCAGGCTTCAAGCTTTGGTTTGTGGCAAAACCATAGTGGTTCAACCAATAAGCATCCTATGAGGAACTACCGGCAGCTACAGGCATGGCTCAGGTGTGACAACCGATGAGAGAAGTGACTGTCTGGAAACATAGATTGTGGCTCACCGAGTCAGCTTTGCTGGAACAGCATCTCGTAGAGCAAAGAACGGTGCTTCTCCATGGAAAACATGCTTCTGCTCTTCCCTGAACTGGCTTCAGTAAGCAGGGGTGTAAAAATAGACTATATTATCAATCTATAACTAAATCATGTAAACAGTAAACACATCTAACCATGTGGGCGTGTCTATGTGTATGTTTCACAACCACTTACTAGTGTGCAAATCAAAATATTGCGTGCTGGGGTCCATCCTAACTAATGCCATTTTCCCATTTCATCTGCCGGCCTGACTTTACTCAGTTTGACTCGGCGCAGCAGCCCAGCATGGCCAGGGTTGTGCTTTTCTGTCACAGAAAGAAGAATCATCGCTAACAAGGTGGCTGTGTTAATTACGGAGGACGTTATCTATTTTTGAACACAACTTCCTCTCAGGTTTCCTGCACAGACATGAATTGAGTATCAATTTCAGGGGGAGATGTGTGCCTGTTACGGGTTGGCTGCAGTCGTCACCACAGCCCGCTTGGAGGCAGGGAATGCACGGCTTGGCCCTACCCTGAAGCAGGCCCACTGCAGATGTGGCTCGCCTCAACTCGGGGCAGTAAAACTAGTCACAAAGAAGCAAATCGGCGTAGCTTGTTGAGTGGCCAAAAGTGCTAGCAGAAAAATGGCAAACTTACGCGGGGCAAGAGTTTAATTTACCAACTGGCTATGCTGGTTGCGCTCTTCTACTACGCCAAATGGCTCATTGATACGATTGGTTAAGGTCAGCTCATGATAGATGGCGACAGACAGATGGTTTGTCCAATCATCTACCAAGTTTTTTTTTTCAAGGTCCCTGCCCTTAGCCTAACCTCAACAGGTGGTATTGTGTAACAAACTAGATTATAGCACCAGACCTACTTTTATTATAGAAGTTGCAGACTTGCATCCCAATTGAAAGAAATCCAATTTTGTGAGAAACTTTGCTTTCTCAGGGCAAAGCATCTAGACAGGTTTAAACCAGTAAGGGTTGGAGCCAAAAAAATCCCCCAAAATATTGTTCCATTTTGGAAAGGTTACTTGTTTTATGTTTATTGTTTAATGCTAATTCTGAAATTTAGAATGTCCCGCCAATTCTGTTTATTGTACTCTATATCTTGTGGCAAATAATTTTGTATATTCTAAGTGTTGTATCTTAGGCAACTGGACACGTCTCAGTTTTTTCAAAGACATTCCACCCAAAAGGCTTCTTCAGTTCTAACTAATAGGAGGGGAGTTTGTTTCTCTGTGTGGGAGTGTCCTTACCAAGTCATCAGGGCCACTTGTGGATCATTGACTAAACCAGCCTTCATGTGGGTTGCTTGAGCTAGGTAAGCCCATGTGTGAATGGTTGTTTAATGTATATATATAATGTATATGTATAATATAATGTATGTATATACATAATATAATATATATATATATATAATATATATATATATATATATATATATATATATATATATATATATATATATATATATATATATATATATATATACATACACAGTGGAATCACCTTCTCTAAACTGGAACAACATGCAGATGTGAAGTGTTAATGCAGCTGATAAATATGCTTCGACACTGAAACACAAAACTCATTTCTAACGTTCATCAGTCCATTTGGCTCAGACTGAAATGCCTGCCTCAACAACTTGAATCCCCTTCTCTCACAATCCCTGCTTGAGACATGTATTAGTCATTATTAAACATAATAATGGCTTTTATAAGTCAGTGTTTGCCTCTTTGGTTACGTGAATTATTCAGCCAAAGAGGCAGAGGGAAAGAGAGGAAGGGAGAGGAGCGCTGCTCCAGTCAGGTGGGCCTTACACCTGAGATGGCAGGCGATGAGGCATTTTGTCTGAATTATTTATTTGATTCTATTCAAGTTTTTACATCTGCCACATTGTTTTTTTCCCCCTTTCCTACCCCCCCATACACATACACACACACACAGACTGTGCAAACCGTCACGTTTATTTCAAGCAGCGTTAATTACGGTTGCACAAGCTGTTAAGCTGTCGTCTGACGATTAACAAAGTCAAGCTCCAACCCCAGCACCACCACTTACTTTCCTGTTTGGCAAATGCAGGGGAGGAGCTGGAGTGTATGTGTGTGTGTTAGAAAAAAAAAAAAAAATCTGCTTTGTGACAGCCATTGTTAGCACTAACAGTAGGGCTATAAAAGTACAGGGGTCTTTTTTTCATGATTTTATTCTGTCGCAGTAAGCGAACAGACAATATGAATAAACTTAATTTGTGAAACGTCTCCCCTAATTAATTTGAAAGGGGGGGGGGGGGGGGGGGGGATGGGCAGGGTGTGGGTGCTTGCTCAACGGGCAAAGCATTAAAAGTTAAATCAACAACGTGCTCGTCTTTGAGCTGCAATTCACACAAAGCAATGCAGTAACGCTCGCAGCGATTTGAACAGCGGCTGTCAGCCCTGGTGGGAGACAGCACATTTTGATGTTTGTCCACGTGGTTGTCTCTGTTTGTGTTTGTTCCATGGCTACAGTGCTGACAGAATGCATCTATATGTCAGCGCGCAGCATATACACAGTACACCAGAGAATGGTGGACATATACAAACTGTATTAATATATCCTTTCTTTAATGTCTTTGTCAATTAGTGGACGCTGCTGTCAAAGCGCGGTGCGCTCAGTCGCGTCTGTCATAATTAAAAGTCTGTGAAACTGCTTTTGGGTTAAGGGGGAAGGAAAACACTTCATATAGCTGTAGCTGACACTTTCCAGGCTTCATGCTTTTGTTGAGGAGATTCAGTCAGTCTGCTCACTTTGCTATTCCATGGTTTTAAAGTGATTTCAGAGTATCTACTCTAACAGCTATTAATCATCTTTAATTTTAATTGTATTTTAGTTTTGTGATTTTAAATGAACTTAATGCCAAAGTTATCATGCTAACAAACTTACAATGACAATGCAATAGTTTAGTTATGATGTTTGCTGTGTTTATTGTCTGAATGAATGAATGAATGAATGAATGAATGAATGAATGAATGAATGATTTGATAACTCAGTGTTTATATTATTTGTGGAAAATCATCAATGTTGCTCCAGGACCATCATTAGAACTGACCAGTCAAGTTTTGGTAATGTCGCAGCTTTGTGGTTCGGAGAAAAAGCCTGGAAAAGAGTGAACAGAGGTTATAATTTCTAAACACATCTTAAACATTGTGAAAGGTTGTATGTGTTGGGACCCACAGATAAAGCCTCTCATTGTGGATTTCAAAATCAACTCTGAACTCAACACAGTTCCCCATAATTCCCTAGTTTTTATACCTCAGTGCAAAGACTCTCAAGGGACCCGGCTTTGAGCTACTATTGGTCAGAGTCAAACCCTTCGTCTGGTTTGGTACTGAGGTGCAAGTCTGCCAAGTTTTGGTTGCAAAGGATGAAGGGATATAAGGCAACCTAGGTCTCCCTCCAAACCTCCCTACAATGGGAGACATGGGCTTGTACAGAGGGGACAGCTACCTCACCCTCCTGAGGTGAGAGCAGGGGGGTTGAAAACCATAGGAGGCCATGAATGGAGTCTTCCTAGCAGCAGAACTAGTCAGGGAATTGTGCCAATACTCTATCTGTTGTGGAATTTCAGCTCACTTGACTGTTCAGGAGGGATGAGGAAGACTCAGAGACACTGATGGCTTATGTCGAGATAGTTTAAAAACAAGATCTTGGAGGAGCAAAATAACATCACACCTGTCTGCGCAGAGTGTTGCCGTGATAATCTCTACCACAAACTGATTTCTTCAGTTTGTGGTAGAGGGTTGGGATGCTGCAGAACAGGGGTTTTAGTGAATAATGGATTAAGTCTCAGGAACGCGGTGTCCACCCCAGGGGACCAGGTGAAGTTAGAGCCGATGGAGGTTAGCTTGGACAGAGGGACAGCTACACAACTATAGCCTCTTATGAATCGTCTGTAAAAGTTGGTGAATCCTAGAAAATGCTGTAGTTGTTTCCTGGTAGTTGGTCTAGGCCACTCCTCCCCAGCCCTGATCTTGGCGGGGTAAGGCTAGAGCTTTCACTGCGCCATCACATACCCCAGGAAACTGCAGGGGAATGAATCTTGCACTTCTCAGGCTTGACGTATAGCTTGTTCTCCGACAACCTCTGTAGCACCAGTCAAACGTGTTAAACATGGATATCGTCCAGATGAACAACAACAACAACAACAACAAAAAAAAAGGTTTAACATGTCATGGAGGAAATTCATCAAGCAAGGCCTGGAAGACATTACGGTCATCCAAAGCATTAACAGTCACAGAAGTCAAGGAGAACATGAAGCGGAAGTGACTCACATGACTACTGGAGGCAGGCAGGTCAATGCGGTTAGAAGAGCCAACTGAGGCAGAGGTCTGGCTCATCAGTGTGCTCTACTGAGCATGTACTATTGGCATGGAAGTGCAGGTTGGAGGAAGTGTCCTGGTTGCCCACAGTATATACAGAGTTCATTTTGGAGATGCAACCATAACCAGAGAAATAAGCTCCTCCAGAGTAGCTGGTAGTTCGTGGGTAGCTATCTCATCATGGAGACTCTCAGAGTCCTTCCTTGAAAACACTAACCAAAGCTGGTTCATTCCAGCCAGTCTCTGCCGCTATGATACAGAAATGAATTCCAGCATTTATGCAAGGCAAAGAAACAACAAGTCCTAGGAAATAATTATCAACTAGAGTACAGCTCTGTGACCATGTACCACTAGAACTGGCAAAATCACCAGGCAAGCGAGCACAAGGTGGACAGGGCTGTTCAGCAGATGTTGATTGTGAGAGTAGACAGTCAGTCACGCCAGAGGAGA
Organism: Acanthopagrus latus; assembly: GCF_904848185.1. NCBI lineage: Eukaryota > Metazoa > Chordata > Actinopteri > Spariformes > Sparidae > Acanthopagrus > Acanthopagrus latus. Next base: position 10,521,609 of record NC_051042.1, read on the forward strand.
GATGGCCCTTTCCAGCTGCTCACAGCACCTCTGAAGCACCTAACACAGAGAACACCAAAAAATACAGAAAACCCACCACAAACTTCTCCAAACTACAGCAAAGTTGGACAAATATATTACCATGTAGAAAACAATTAGAATAATATCTGTATAAAATGTTTAATGATTTAGCACAATGACAGTGTTTTAATGCAACACTATGATCACAGATAAATGATAAAATTCAGTAGATTAACATTCTAAAGCAGTAAGTATGCTTGAAGTTTCTCTTGGTCGAATGATATTAGATACAGCCGCAGCCCTGCTGGTCAGTCGACAGCAAGGGGGAGATGACTTCTACAAGTCCTACTGCTACAAGTCCTACATGCATTCATGTCCTCTGGAGGGATAACAAAGGGAAAAAGGTTAAACAAGCTCTTTTGAGTGTGTTAGTCTTTGCTCTCTGTTTCTCACATATGATTTCATTCATCCATGCCAAAGCTGCTTCATTTAATTTCTAATTTTAGATGCATTTTTATACAGCTGTTGCACATGTTGACCATCTTTTCCCATCTTTCCTATCTTCCGCTTGTCTGTGTATGTGTGAGCGTGTGAGAGTGCGCTTGTGTGTGCATTTGTGTGTCAGAGTCACCATCATCGCTAAAGATGATGTTCAGAAATGACACGTTTCCTCACGACTCAGTAGCATTCAGCGGGACCGCCAATCAGGGATCCGGCGCCGGGATGAGTTGTCGCGATGCGGCGAGACGTCAAGCAGCCACTCCGGTTTGTCGCCTCATCTCCCCTCCTTACTGCCACTTTGTAAAATCACATTACCCTAATGAGAATGGGAGTGGAAAGGCAGTGACAGAGCAGGGATATGGATGGGCTATGTGTCAAAGGCACTCAGATTTCATCCCTTCCACTCGCTTTTTGAACTCAAAGAGCCGGGCCGGGGGTTGGGGGTGAGGAGGAGTAGTCTGTAGCCAGAAGGTTGTTGGCTCATTTCACCCTGGAATGTGTCACTGTCAAGGTTGTTTTTGTTGTTCTGTTTGTTTTCTTATTATTTTATTTGTCTATTTTGGTGCATGATTCAAATAGGAGAAAAAAAAAATAGTTGTATCAAATCAAGTAATAGTATATTTCAATGAAGCTGTTCACTATCCAAAGACTGTAATGTATCAGTGGAAATACTGCCTTAATGATAATTGCACCTATTGTTATATGTTCTTTAATAAAGCAACATTATTGTGCAGTTTGATGCCCCTTACCAGTGTAACACAACTCTTGTAAATACAGTTTGCTGGTTCCTTTGACAATTTGTGAGCTGTAATGTAAAGTTATGTGCTCACTACAGACTGAACTTGGCACATCAGAACAAATGTATGTCCTGAGCACATAACCTATGTCTTGAAGTCAACATGATACTTTGCTAACGCAGCCAAACATCAGGCAAGTTCCACAACACAAGACATACACATTAGCCAATACTACTTACTATTCAACAACAACAATCAACTTCCTCTTCTGTCTCTTCACGTTAGAGGCTGCTGACGCTGGTTCCATTGCCTGTTTGCCCAGCATTGGATTATGGTGTCCAGTATGGCCCCCGACCTGAAAACATCTTCCTTCCAGTGGTCCAAAGCTGCTGTTAAGGCTGTGTGAACAAATGTCAGTGCTCCCCGACCGCTGCTCTGAGCAGGGTCAGCTCGAGGGGTTGCAAGTTGCTTTCAGGAATCTGTGTAAAGCAAAGAGTTGAGGCAGAGCAGGCAGCGGACAGAAGAGTGAAAACCACTTTTAACAAAATCAGCGATAGTTGGTGCTGTGTGCGATGTAGTGCCTTAAAGCATTATGTGCTGTGGTGCTACCCACTCGCTGAGGTTACGTGCAGTAACATGCAACAGGGGAGCATAGTATTAAAACTCACTGTATCTTCAAAATGGTTTGGGAGCTGTGGTAAAATAGTTGCATAATTTTGCTTTCTGTCATTCTTGAGCTGACTTCTCTGACCTTTTTTTTTATTTTTTATTCTTTCAAACAAAGTTCAGCTACATGTAGCTTCCGCACTGGGTGTTTCTAGCTACCATTAAACAATGGGGAGATGATTTCCACTCTGCAGAAATGTTACATGATGGCACTTTGAATTCATTTTGCTATGGCATAACATACAATATATCATTTTGTCCAGTTCGTCTGAAGAAGTCACACTGTTAGTCCTGCTTTGTGATAGAATGCGATGTGCAGGAGGAGGTGGATTTGAGTATCTCAGAAAGTTGAGTGAAAACGTATATGTTACTATTTGACATAGATGTCATGCTACATGACAGGACACGTACAAAACATTGCCGTAAGCTGGCAAAGCGCTTCATACAAGAATGACATTCTGAGTATATCTATCAGGAAAACCAGATCTACTGGATGTAAAGGGAAGGTCAGTGTGGGCACTGAAGTTAGTAAGTTAAGTGGACATCAAGGTCATGATCAAGCTTTGGTTGTGGAGCCGTGGAGTTCCTGTACACTAAAACACACACACACACACACACACACACACACACAAACATAAACACATATAGCCAAGGCCTGATTCTGACTGACAGGACAATTTCTCCCACCTCTTTCATTTGGCGATTGACTTAGTAGTAAAACACACTGCTCTCTCCCCCATTCTCCTGTACTCTGCTGTCACACACATCGCACAAACACACACGCATGCATGGACTCACACAGGCACATCTCGATGCAAATAAATCATATGCAGACACAAGCATGAGGTTAAATACACTTGGGAACAAGCAAGACCACCGGACAACACGCATATAAGCAGCCAGACGCGCGCAACCACACACACCCACACACTCCCACCCTCCTGCGCTCCCACTTACAGAGGGTGTCCCAGTAAAACGGATGGAGGTCTCAGAAGGTGAATGTTTATGTGACTCACTAGGCTGATTAGAGGGACGGAGATCTAAAAATAATTGGCTCCTTTTACTTCCTTCTTCCTGTGGATTTACGAGCTTCTCTGCAAATGACTGGCAGCGTCTTTACTACGGTCAAACACTGAAGGATAAACTCGCCCTGCCAGAGTGTGTGAGGGTGTTAGTAACCGCCGTGTGTGTATGTGTGGATGCTCCGGATGTTTATGTGCAGGCAGAGATGTATGCGCGCACGGTGACTCATTTAGACTGAAATCAACCTTACAAATGTGACGTGAAGCTTGAGTACATTTGAGGCTGATTCGAAGTGCCACTCAGCTCTGTGTGTGGAGTGGCTTCTTCTACACACTTACTGTCACCAAGAAGGCTTGGGGTGAGGGAGAGGGTGTGTGTGTGTGTGTGTGTGTGTGTGCGCGCAGTGTTGGGTTCCTCCATCTAGTTTTCTGCCTGGGAAAACACTGCTTAGCCTATTAGCACTCCCTGTAATGCCCTCTCGCTCGCCCTTAATCTGCACAACAGGGCTATCGGAGACAAAGCGAAAGGCCTCGTGGACACCTCACTTCCAGCAAGGACAGGGGCGGCTGAGACGCAACGTTCCCATCCTACAGTCAATTATTCATTGATAACCTATTTATTTTTACCTTTAGTGTCACTCAGAATGGTAGGAATGTGCATATATTCATCTTTAATTAATTTACGCACACAAAGGCACCATACAAAAACACACACATCTTGTTCTTCTAACTAATGCAGTGTATAAGGTGGCAGATATGTATTATTCATCAGCGATGTGGATGGAGTGGGGCCCATCATTAGATATTACTGTGTCACATTACTGTCAAATGCAGAGAGACTTAAAGGGGGCAGCAAGCTTCATTAAAGGTGGTGGAAGGTGGCAAACGGGAAACAGTCAGGCAACAGAATGGGAACAGACTGACCGCAGAAGCAGAAACATCTAACTGAGGCCCTACGGCAGCAAGGGAGAGGGGATTAAGGTTAATGCAACAATCATATGTGCAATGTAGGCAACGACTGTTAGGCGATGGATTCTCCGCTAGTTGACGTGTCAGTGAGGATGAGACGACACGTCAGCGCTGAAAGCTGAAAGGGAGGAGGCATAACCACGGCGCTGAGTTGTTCGGGTTCACTTGTGAAATATTCCACATGGTCGCAGTTTGATGACATGACATGGTTTTAATTTTATTAGGGGCATAAATAATTGGACAATCTTCCATCATCTTCAGAGTAGTTTGGTTGACTGGAAATGAAATTATGAAGGAGAAACGATCAGTTAATCATGTAAAATTGGATGGTCCATGAGCCCAAACTGACCCTTCATCCTTAGAGCCTCTGTCCGGGTGTGGAAAAGCATCCCAAAAAAATATCAGCATACATATCTGCTCTGTGATTTACTTGCCCTGTGTTCTCCTTGGAAAAAATAAAAAAAACACAACTCCAAGGGATAGATATGCACGCCCCCTCGCTTGCTGTGACCTGCTCCATTCATTCATGGGTTCAAATGGACATTACAAAGATTTTGTACCAGGTAGCAGGCAGGGTAAACACTACACTTAATGTCATGACCAAAGGATCCTGGACATGTCTGTTCATGTTTGTAGGTTAGATGGCTAATTACTGCTATATCACTTTTATCTGGTTACATGCTGGTGTGGTCCTTACACTTAAATACCAATAACACCAAGCTTTGCAGGCTACAATGCAAATGAGCGTGCTCGAGTCAGATGACATTTATCCCACTATAAAACAATACATACATACAAAAAACCACACTGACTTAATTTTTAACTATGAAAAGGGATGGTTAGAAGAGCTTCCATTTACAAGAAATTAATCAATTATCCTCAGGGAGGGGTCCTGCTCAACAGACAGTCATATATACAGTAAAAGTCACCTGTACAGAACAACAATAGTGAACCTAGAGTAAAATAACCAAAAAACAATAAACACAATATTAGAGTTAGGGTAGGGCAAACATGTAGAAATCATATGTTCAACTTCAAGCTGCCACCATACCAAGCCAAGAAGTATGTTTTATTTAGTGTATAATCACCCTAAAATAAGAGGTTTTTTTTTTGTGTGTTTTCATTACCTTAGTTACAGCCGCTTATATCTAAATAGGTTGTGGGTCTCCGTCCACAGAGGGTCGCATGTTGCACCACCCTGCTTCTACAGCAGCCCATAACGGACAAACCTGGCACTGGTGAGGGCTTTTCATAGGGCGGCCCAAAAGGGGGGGGTTGAAGACACAGAAGAAGAAGAGTGCATTCCTGCCAAACAATCTGTATTCAGAGACATTAGAAAGCACAATTTGACAAAGGATGAATTATCATACTTATTTTCTACAAGAAAATTTACAGGAGCATGAATCATTGTCAAAGTAACTCCAAGATGCTAAACGGCAAGCAGTGGCATAAAACAATAATAGACACTGAAGCTGCCTTTCCAAGATGGAAATCTGATGATTGAGAAATGCTGATCCAGATAGGACCTGCTTTCTGCTGTACCGGTATGAGTGATATTAAAGATTACAACCAAATTATTACAAATAAATATTTCCCTCTGCTGCTAATGGTATAAAACCAAATAATGTACAATATTTATTAGAAATACATCAGCACCCTCTTAAGTTCATTAGAATGAATAAGGATGAAAATATGTACTTTTATCCTGATCAGCAGCAAAAGTTAATGTGGCTTATTCTGGGTCAAGACCCATCCTCCATCCAGGTTTCATGGAAATTCAACCAGCAGACGTGGACATGAGTGTAACATTTGGTGGAGGTATCAATAAATGCAAGGTATAGCAGGTATGGCACCAAAAAATGTAATACATAACAATTCATTTCAAGCTATGTGTCAACAATGACTTTTCAAAAGATATTTATCAGTTGACCTGATGTGTACTTTGTGATGAACTTTGTGATGTTTAGACATTTTAGAATGGTTTTATACATATGAAATTCAGAAGCCATTAATTGTCCACATGTGGGTGAGTTATTCCCTGCAATTAACTATGAGCCAACCTGAAAAACGATATATTACCCATGTATGTTACATTAGCAGTGAATTCTACTGTGCAGTGTCTTGAAGTTTGATATCAGAAATTCATACCAGGGCAGAGGGGTACTCATGGTGGCCTTTTGCTAAAATGCCACAATGACATTAACCTATATATCTACACAATGATGAGAGGAGCCCGGGCTTCCCAATGAAATAATGGAAAAGGCAGAAATCCATTATAAAAGCAAATGTTACCTTTGCATGAGAATGGCGATCTGTTAGTCCCAGCCAGAAATGTGAATTATGGCTGTACTGGAGGCTGCTGCTCTCATGTGCATGTAGAGAGTCATGTACATCATGCAGGGTGTAAAAAATCTTATCTGAGTTTGTAAATAAGCAGCAAAGTGTACTGTTGTTGTTGTCGACATGCATACCAGGGGAATTGAACCAGCGACCAAGACATTGGCTGTACCCACAGATCCCTTGCCCTTGGTTTGTAATGTGCCAGGAGACTGAAGGAATGAAGCACCACAAATAACACTAACTTCCTGTACCTTAACCATGTCTGCTGTCTGTAAACAATAGGTCAGTGGAGAAAATTACACATGAACATTTAATATCTAATATCTAATCTAATTTTAGACACTACCACTGACCTTACACGGTCACAAGGTTCTGCCCACATCTTGTTCTGTTGTATTATCAGTTTGAAACAGCACCAGCGAGTGGGCTCAAGTTGTGAACTCTTGAGTTTAGAACATCGGAGCACCAAGCTGACACTGACGTGGCAGACAGCAGCAAGACTGTCTGTGTAGACACTATCAATGCCGTACAGTTTAACACTACACATTTGCTGTGCACTGTGTATAATACAAGAAAATATTGCTGCTCTAGATTTTGTAGGTTTTTTTTTTTTTTCTTATTAGTGTCATGTTTAGGAGGTTGGGTTTCAGTTTATTGCCTTGCAATGTGACTGTATTCACAGTTTACCTCTTGTCTAGTGTTGTCTTTTTGTATTTAGTCACTTACGTTCGAGGAAATCAGTCATGTCGCTCGAATAGTCGTCTAGGCTTTCAGCTTTCCCCCCAGCTTTAGGGCAATGTTTCCATCGCTTCACCCAACCCTGCTTGAAATATATGAACCTCTTTGGTAGTCATCATAGTATGGTTTCCTCTCCTTACATTAGTATTAAAATCTCGCTGCTGTAGCAGGCCTCCTTATTTTTTTTTTTTACTGGACTTTCCGCATGAAATAGAACTTCTGTTATTGTATTCAGAAGCTGCTGGGTAAGAGGGCAGCGACCTTGAGACAGATCTTCTTACTCGGGCTAAACGATGGAAGCAGAAAGGAAACAGAGCAGAAAAGAGCTGGGGCTATTCCTGAGGAGTCTCTCTCTCTCTCTCCCTCTCTCTCTCTCTCTCTCTCTCACACACACACACACACACACACACACACACACACACTCTCTAACCATTTCTAAGACAATACACATGAAATGCCTCAGGCTGTTGTCACAGACACAGACATGCTCCCAGGCACATACAAACATATGCGGGCTTTCTCTTTCGCTAGCTCGCAGTACTCTGTCTAGTACTAGGAGTGCAGCAAATAAAATAATTGAACACTTTAAAGATCTTTGAATTCACATACTCATTGTACAGTCACAGTAAGGGAATGTTTCCTTTCTTTTCCCTGCCTTCCTCTCCTCTCTCCAACGAACCACTCTCCACTCCTGCAGCCCATGTGTCCCCTTTTTTATTCACCTCCCCTCTCCACCACTGACAGTGTCACTTTATCAGTGTATCTGTAATGCTCCTTAATTCAAGGCCAAACTGGGCTGTCACCCTTGGGTCCCTGTGTCACCGTCACATCCAGACAGACACATGTTAGAGGACACTGGGACCTGTCCATCTACAGAGAGAGAGAGATAGAGAGACTTGGAGAAAAAAAAAAAGAAAAGGCTTATCAGCGCAACCTTGCTGGTGAATTAGCAGACACTTGAGTGATAAGGAGGGGCAGGCCAGCAGACACACTGAGAGAAAATAAAGGAGATAGCGTGGGGGAAATAAGAGGAGGAAGTGATGCGGCGACAGCTGCAATAGGGGCTGTTGTCGTATGTCAGTCTTACTCTCAGTCCCTCTGAGGCTCTGTTCACACTGCAGCTCAGCGCTCCCAAAATGAGTTTTTCTTACAGAGGACACCGATCAGATCATTTCAAGCCAGTGTTAACAGAAAAAAAAAAAAAAAAAAGTTCTCTGAAGTTGCGTCACCGTTGTTCGAAAGAGCTTTTAAAGCCCTCGAATGTGGACCCCTGGTTTAAAAACTGGACTCGACTGACTTCTCCCTAATTCTCACAGTTTTGTTGAATCTGTCAGGGTGGGACGACACACCCCATTATCATTCTCATCGGCCCATCAAGTTTTGTGACGTTGTGTGACAACTCCCATGAAGCACTTCAGGTCGAGTCAGTGAGGATGTGGAGGGCTATTACTGTTAAGGCAGAGCAAATGTTGGGTGTGGGATACTCGCAAGGATGTGAGTGGAAGCAAACGGAAGACGAAGCCCTGCTGTCAGATATTAAGGTGAATTTGCCTCGATGTGAGTTGAAGGTGTTTCAACTTGAGTGATTTATTAGTGCACAAGACTCAGTGCATTCAGATGAAGCCTCTTCAAACTTCCCCTTTCTCGGTGGCGGGGCCCCATCTGGCCCGTGACGGGTCCGTGCTTGTACCTGGAAGAGTCCGTGACTGGAATTAGATCCCCCACGATGACATAGTGAATGGGAGGCTGAATCCTAAAGCCCCTGATGTGCGGAAAACAATGCAATGGTTTATGTATCCACCAGGCGGAGCAGTGGCGATAGAAGCTGAAGCATTACTTGAGCGTGAAACCAGCTGTTCTTACTGTATCATAGGCATACAATATTTAACGTGTGCGAGATAGTGTGATTCCACACATAACATATTTAATGATTATTAGGCCACCATATCAGCATATATATGCTTCGGCTTTTTGTTTTTTAGAAGTACTGCATGAAAATAAAAGTAATATGGCCGGGGAAAATTATCTAATGGGAAGGAAAAACTGCGAAAATGTATATTTTTGATATTTTGTTTGCTGTGGACTTTGGAAATGACATGAGTCAGAAGCAATCCTATGCAAAGCAAAACAAAGGCAAAAAACATTTGCTATTTTTTTTTTTCCCCCTGTATTTCCGCACATATGGAACGCAGATTAGTGAAGCATTTTTGTAAAGCGATGATGCTATTCAGTCCCTGTTGAGTCCACAGAAATCCTTAGCTAGCTCGACGCTGTTATAACTCAAATTCCTGCTGAAGAATTATAATTTCCAGGGACAGATTTAGATAGACTACTACATATCTGCAAACTTCATGTGAAGTAACATCATAGTTTGTATAGTTGTATGGAAACAATATATTTCAAAATCCACAACATGTTTTTACTGAATAAAATATTCTGCTTCGATGTGTGTTTAATCAATAAAACAACAGTTTCTCTGGGTGGAGCGGCTTGGGGGATGATGGGAGGCAGGGTGATGACATGCAGCAAGAGACCACGGGTCAAGTCAAACCCTGGGGCCTGTGCGGGCTGTGTGTATATGGTGGTTGCATCAAAGACAGACACTTAAATCAGAATAGAAAGATCTTCATTAACTGATTTAATGAGCTTAACACACTAAATAAACACACTGTCTTCGTTTTCATGACTGAATAAACAAAAATGTCAGAATAATATACACATAGTATATTCTCGAGTTATAACTATTGACACATTAGTGTGCTCTGTGAGCCTTATGACTTTAGGGCTGCAGCCAGTAAAGGAGGAATTCATTTTAATAACTGTATATACTGCTGGGTGGCTTAACCTATAATAATATAACCTAGCTACAACTTTAGATTATTGATATAAAATATAGATAAAGTAAAGAAAATTTGTTTGGTTTAGGTTTACATGGTATCTATGCTGTATATATATTTTTGTGAGGGACGCGCCATCTCATTGTAACGCCATGCAATTGAATGAATGGGCATGTTTACAGTGGAATCCAGGCACACCCCTGGGAGAAAGGAGGGACTCCCAGTGGCTGGGAACCAGCTGGCAGTCAAGTTAAAAAGCATCATACTTCATCTTCTATATGCATGTTCTGCCGTCTGAATTCTTTCCTAACCTAAAGCAAATGTGACTTCATAAAATACATGTCCGCAGAATCGTATTCATTGAACCTGAGACTCGGCATTTTCCAGAAAAAAGTAGCCTTAAGTCATTGTGACTTGGACGCAAGTTGACTCGAGTCATGATTCAGATAGGAGCTAAATGTAGAAGAGCTTGGCATTTTAGTCTACCTGTCAATATAATTCTGTTCAGAAGTGATGTAGAGGGAATGTACATGTTATATTAATGCTCAAGATATGTGGTTTTTGTTTGATTACCTTTATTTTATTGAAAGTGTTGCAATTTAACAAAGGGGACCCAAATCCATAAACTCCAAAAAAAGGCAACAACACAAGGTAGGTAAAGGGAAAAAGAAACTTAGAGAAATCCAGGAAACAAAAGAAAAACAAAATACGAACGAAGAACAATGCACAAATCAAAAGCAAACAATAAACCAGGAAGACACAAGGACAAAGGCAACAAATACAGGTTGAACTTCAGGAAAAGACAGGGCACTGATGATAGGCACAGGGCAGATGGGGGGAAAAACAGACAGCCTGACAAAGAGAAAGGGGAAGACAAGGACTGATACAACTTCGAATTGCAACAGAAAATAACAAAACCACAAACTGAATCTATGACAGAATGTCAGTAATCATAACACAGATAAATTAAATTGTCATACTTTCTGAACAGATCACAGTTACTGCAGGTAGGACAGCAGTATATATGGGTCATGAGGAGTGGTGACCTGTCTTTCGATTTACTTTACTTACCTTAGGACTTGACTTGATTTTCCCAAGAAAAAAATGACTTTGGACTTGCTTGAGTCTTGGACTTGAATTTCCATGAGTACCACACCCTACTGCCCCATAATTTGAATATAACTGGAGTAGTATGTGCATCTAAACACCGGAGCACATGGTTATCAGTTCTTTTACTGTGGTACTAGTGTACTCTATACACTGTAGGGTAAAGAAGAAGAAGAAGAAGAAGAAGAAGAAGAACTCATTGTGACAGTGATGCTAAAGGAGCATCAGTTCTTATCAGCAATGAAGACCAACAGTGTGAAGCAAAAAGACATGTGTTACTTTAAATATAAGTAACACATGTCGTTTTCATTAGTAGCATCTGTCACAGTGGGGAAGTTAAAATAAATACAATAAAGTAATAACTTATTCAGTAAGTTGACCTCTTTGACCAGCCATTATGTATCTTTATAATGTCCCTTCACAGATGATCCAGATATTTTTTTTTCCATCATATGTTGTTGGTTTTCAAAACTGGGATGCCATGTTATCTCCTAAATGCATTCTTTTTAATTTCAGCTCCATGGTGCCTATAGCCTGCTCTTACTGGAGCAGATTGGTAGTGAACTCCTCTCAATCATTGGAGCAGACATCTGCACTTATTTTCTGTGTGGCACAGGATATCAAACATCAGGGTTTTTTCTTTTCCGTTTCCCTTCTCGTCTCATCCCCATTATCTTAAACATTATCTTGTCTTCATCATTTACTGCCAAGCATCAGTCTCTCAGCCTCCCACAACGCTTGCGTGATACACATTGGGATGGATATCCACTTTTGGCTGAGAGAGGCGTGGAGTCAGTTTTGATCGACCCCGGCCCTGGATGAAGCTCTCTTGACGTGAATCAGCCCTGTCAGCTCCTGTGACGGCTGCCTGTCTCATCGGCCCAACCCCTCACCGCTGACATGATATGATGGGAGATGATACCGAACAACAGCACATTGGCTCTCAGATGTTAGCGGGGGGGCCCCAGGGCGTCAAAGACCCTGACAGACGCCACTTTATAGCTTTAATCCCAAGGTCTTAAAACAGCACTTGACACAAATTGAGGTTGGCTTTGTCTGTTGCAGAGGAAGGGGAAAAATAACAGGCGGAATATATCCAGGAAAGCTTGCACTTTCTCTCCTGCACGTTCCTCTCCATCTTTCTGTGTTTTTTTTTTTATGTTTGTTTGTTTGTTTTTTTCCTCTGAGCAGATTCAGCAGCTTGATGAAGCATTGGTTGTTATTATTTCTAATAATTTTGAATTCATTTCCTGTTTATACATGATGACACTGTTAACAATGGATTTTGTTCAACTGGTTACACAAAAAATTGCACATTTTTTAACAAGATTTTCTGGGATAAAGGCAGTAGACAGGCAACTATCATGCATCTATCCAAGCAGGTGAAAAATATTATTCGAAGGCCAGCATTTGGTAATTTATTATCAGTGATAGACTTTAATCTTTACTTTTAACCTCAGGCTTTTTTGCTCAAGTTTTGACTACATGAATGTACATTATTTTCATAATAAATCGAGCTAATCAAAAAATGTTGTACTTTCACTGTGTATGTTAAAAGAAAGAAAAAAAATGTGTGTGTTTGTTCTCAGGTTTTTAATGAAATGTAAATATAGTATATAGTGTAGTATAGTATATGAGTGTCAAACTGAGAACCATGTTGTTGTAAATTCACCAAAAGTTATTCATGGTACAAATGTAAAAAAAGTCAGTATTATTGGAATCTTCCTGTATAACTGTTATTTGTTTTAGATTTATAAAAAGCTTAACTACAATTCCTGTCATGCTGTGAGGGATAGAAGCAGGCCTTCCAATGTTATGGATAATGGAGTCAGCAAACTCTATGTGGGCCATACACATGGGTTTTATTAAGTGTATATTTAATTGAATACACCATGTTCAGTTGCAGGGTAAAGAAATGGAAGAAATACAAGTAAGAGTGTCATGGTTAGACCATGGCAGTCAGGGCATTTGTTGTTATGTCTAATTCCACCACTTAACGTGAGCCATGTATCCCCATACCAGAAAGGTTTTCTTGAGAATAAGCTTATTGTGGGCAATTTTTACATTGGTGTTCTTTAGTCTTAGACTAACAACCCAGTACCTATGCTACAGAAAGAGCTAAGATTGCTTTTCCAAAAACTTTGTTTACTTATAGGTCATCTCAGTTGGCAGTAGCTGTGTCTAGATTGCATTCTCCAGTTTGCCAGTCATATCAACAGAAACGCTTACGGTATTTGGGTTACTCACCTCCATCTACACCCTCCGAGGAGCCTATGCAGCTTGGCAAGTTGCATCATACCCCAGCAGAATGCAAGCAGAGATTTAGGGAAAGACTGTGTCCCTACTGTGGAAAACCTGGTCATGCCTGCCTTTGTACCCAGCTGCCAAGAGACCAGGCTTATCACACAACAGGGGGGTGCTGATGAGCTGATCAACTGCAACCTCTTCGTCCTCCTCTCGCATTCCAGCTCTAAGGAACTCTATGAGCGGCCTCAACAGACTCCCATTTCAGGTGCTGATTGACTCAGTGCTGACAGTACCTTTATTGACCCTGACTTTGCTTCCCAAGCTAACATTCCCACTCAGTCTCTCCCATCTCCCAAAGGTGTCTTTGCACTAGACAGCAGATTATTAGCTCAAGCGACTCATCTGACTGCTCCCCTCACTCTACTTCTGTCAGGTCATCATAGAGAGACTATTATTTTTTTGTTATTTTTTATTTTTTTTTTATAATTATCCTTTTGCTTCACTCCCAAGTCTTATTAGGTGTCCCATGGCTTAAAAGTCACAATCACCATATTGATTGGTTTGCCTCCAGAACACTGAACTGGAGTGTATATTGTCATTCCCACTGCCTTCACTCTGTAACCCCTCTACTTGTGCCACCCCTGAACACATTGACCTTTCCTCAATTCCCTCTGACTATCACAACCTTAGCGACGTATTTAGCAAGGACCGTGCGCTCTCACTACCTTCCCACGGACCATATGACTGTTCAGTTGACCTACTTCCTGGTGCGTCTCTTCCTACGAGCCATGAACGAGACACCATGGAGTCCTACATCAAAAACTCACTAACTACTGTTCTCATTCACCCCTCACCCTGACCAGTAGGGGCAAGATTTTTCTTTGTGCCAAAGGACAGTTCTATAAAACCATGTATTGACTACAGAGGTCTTAATGACATAACAGTAAAAACAAAAAAAACAAAGAAGCCTCTTCCTCATCCGATAGCGGTTTTGGTTATACCAGCAGAATCTCAACTGTTGACAGGTGAACATAGTCTGGGGTAGGGGTCCACAGTTCATCTCCCAAGTTTGGAAGGCGTGTGGTCAGGCAGTGGGTGAATTGGTGAGCCTCTCCTTGGGTTACAACCTACAGACCAACAGGCACATGAAGTGGGCAAACCAGGACTTAGAGTCAACGCTGTGTTACTGCCAGAGATGCTGCCACTTAGTCCACTCATCTTGCCTGGATTGAGTACGCTTAAAACTCCCTGGTCAGCTCCACCACAGGTAAGTCACCATTCATGGTCACTAACGGTTTCCAGCCACCCTTTTTTCCAGAGCTGGAGACTGAAGTTGTGGTGCCGTCGGTCCAGGAGCACCTGTGCCGGTGTAGCCGGGTTTGGCAGGCTGCCTGGTCCACCCTGCTCCATTCAGCTGAACCAACCACTGGTGGACAGACCCTACCTGCTACCAATTACCAACCAGGACAAAAGGTGTGGCTGTCCCCTCGGAATTTCCCCCTCCAGACTTACTTCCGTAAATTGGCACCAAGATCCATTTGACCATTTGAGATTGACGAGATTGTTAACCCTGCTGTGGTCCTGCTCAAGCTCCCTCTGTCACTCAGGGTCCACCAGTCTTTTCATTTACCTGTTTTTTCAGGTTTGTTGACTGCTTGCTCTGGATTTTTGTCTCATGCTCATGTTGCAGAACCCTCAGCATCTCTCTGCTCAGCCTGCAGCTCCACTAGCTCACCTGTGTTTTCACCTCATCGCTTCCACATCACTCAGCCTGCCTGTCCCCTGTTTGTTTTTTGTTAAGGTAATACCTTTGAACTGTTCGACTGCTGCCGGCTGCTGTATTCTGGATCCAATGAGAACCCCAACCTGAACAAAGAGTTGAAATTGCCATTGCTTTCCACTGCTGGAGACAGCTCTTGAAGAGTAAAGGGATAGAGCTTGAACTTGCGCTGAACTTGCAATGTTTCTTCAAGACTGCTTTTGAACAGCTGCTGGCGTGGACAATTTAGCTTACTTTGCAAAAAAGAAAGAAAAACCTTTGGGAGGGCACTTTGCATTCCTTGTTTCTTATGACAGGTGTTAGCACTTCACCTTTATGGTGATATGCTGCCCTACATATGTTTAGGGTATAAATCCAACAGGTTGCTAAATATTACATACAGCATCTTTAAGGTTAGTGAAAGATAATGTTCTGGGTTTATTACAATAAAGGTCTGCAGTAACTTCAGGCAGACATGCCTAACCAAAACCACTGTCTTTCCCTGACATTATTCACGAGAATTATGTTGCCTAAACCTCACAACACACAGGACTCAGGATGCTAACCTGGTCTCAGGTTTCAAAGTACTGCATTTGGTATGCCCATTATTGAACTCTATGACTTTGGTGTGGTAGATTACTGTAATGCTTCATTCACTTGATAAAACATTAGCTATGAACATAATTGAGGGAGTGATTATGTTACTCGTCATGATGAAATTAGCAGCATTTGGGTATAATTTCTGAGAGACAGGTTTTTTTGCCTGCAAACTATGTCATAGTGTTGCATTTAAGACTAAATGTTCCCTCGAAAATTGCACATTTATATTCAAAATATCCTGAAATGATTTTTTTGAGTTTTTCAGTGTTTATAAACAAAACAATAAAATGAATAAAATACAACCATTAAAAGTGTATAAACTGTATATTCTTGTGTTATCAATTTGTGTCTGACCTGACTTTTTGTATGTCTTGTTATCCAAGTGATTTCCACAACAGTTTGTTCTAACTCCTGAGCATCTGTGAGATAAATCAAGCAGTATAACTTTGCATCTTACCTCTATAACAAATCCTTGTACATTTGTTGCACTTACAACATTCTGATCATCATTTGGATTCAGATTCCAGAGCAGGGGGTTGAGGGTGAGGGGTGAACTGAGTACAATTAGGCAACCTAGCAAATGCAAGCCAAGTGATAAATGAACATTATATCAGATGATTGCACCATAATTACAAAAAACAAGGGCTGAGATCACATTTCAAATGCATTATAATATCCGTCGATTGCGATATCAATATTCTCCATTTCCATTAAGAGTGGCTGGAATGGGCAATACACGTTTAATCACTTACATCGAACCGTCATTACTTTGAAGACAGTTTTTTGTTGAAATCTTAGGGATTATGATAAATTGTGTTTACCAGCAATAAAAGATTATGGGTTTTTTATGAACTGGTGTGACGCTGGATAGTTGTGGCAGAGCATCACACGAAGAAAGCAGGGAAAATAGAGAAAAAAAAGGTTATTTGATATATAAAATAAGACTTAATTAAATGCATTTTGAAGAAGAATGTATAATTAAAAAGGATCATGCAGATTTGTGAGCCTGAAAATACATTACCTCATGCCTGTGCTCTTGAATTCAGTAATGAGAAGGTCCCCATCTGGACTGTGTGTGTCAACACTATCTTAGATTTCCAGAGTTATTGGAATTTCCCACCACTTAGTAAGTTTGCATATTCGTCAGGATTTTGGGAAGTAAGTAAGTTTGGTAAGGGCTACATCCTAAAAAGGGGCAGAACTCATTCAGGGCAAAACTTTACTCTTTACATTTAAAGTTAAGGTTGATAATGTCTGGGATATTTGGTATGTGGTGCTGAACAATCCAACCCCATGGCTTTTGCGGAAAGCACTGGCATATATACGCTAACACTGAAACATCAGTCACTGCTTCTCACCCTGTACTATTTTGGTAGTGATGTCAGAAGTGATACTTCACTGTTTCAAATAGGCCTTCTCACAGATGGCCAATAAAAATGATTGATGTCTAGAGGGGGGTTTCATTGTGGGGTGGGTGTGCACATCTAAGTTTCCAGAGGGGTTTCTGTGTGTGTGTGTGTGTGTGTGTGTGTGTGTGTGTGTGTGTGTGTGTGTGTGTGTGTGTGTGTGTGTGTGTGGTTCCACATGTGATTTGCATCAGGAGAACACATGGGATGTCTTGAATCATATTGTATGCACTTTGCTGTTTAACTTACAGTTTACTGTTGGTATTGTGAATTCTTTCACACAGCGTTAACAGTAAAAGTAGTCTCATATCTTGTGTACTGTATCTTGTATGTTGTATCTAGAGCTGCAACAATTACACAATTAATCAATTAGTCTATCAACAGGAAATTAATAAGAAATAACTTTTGATAACTGAGTAATTGTTTTGAGACTTCTTTTCAACCAAAAATGCATGCATTTGTTGTTTTTCTTAATTTTCAACCATTGTAAATTGACTGTGTATTTCTGATTGTCGGTTCGACAAAACAGTTTAAGATGACACCTTGGAACTGGAATGAGGTTTTAGGTTTTCTATATTATTGAATGATAAATTTGAGAAACACGGCGATATGTTGTGTACATAATGAAAATTAAAGTACTGTGAGTTTCCGTTTTAAGTGTTTTATCCTAATCAATGATAATAATAACAATACCTACTTCGGTGTCATTACTTTTGTATTTGTGATTTATTACACTTTGAAAATGGAAAGTAACATATATTTTGCATAATGCACTGCTCACAGAGGCACTCACATGGCTATAGAATAGTCTTGTTCAGTCTGTTAACAGTGTTCCACGAGGTGCTCCAAAGCTGGACACCACATGTCCAATTGATACAAGCTCTTAAGCCTTAGCAGATTTAGGCTAATAATGATGGCTGATATTTTCTTTTCTGTGAATAATAGCAAGTAGATTGAATACGGTTTTAGAAAACAAGCCAAAGGGAAAAAAAAAAAAAAAAGTAGCTGAAACATGAACATATCATTAGTTAAGTTTTGGGATCAATCAAAATTTTTGATAGTACAGTGTACTGTAGTTTCCTTTTGAATCCTGCTTGATCTTTGGCATTCTGCCCCACTAGATGCTATGTGTCACTTACGCTTTGCTTAAGTTTTAGAGATTGGTTGTTGAAAATTCTAATTCACGCTTGCATCCTGATTCTGCATTTATGAGGTAATGCTCCAACAGGGTACTTGAAACTGAATGCAAAAAGACATGAGCTGATCTGAACTATTTTTGTCACATATAAAACAAAGACTGCATAAACTATACTGTAACTAAGCATTTATTTGCACACAGGTCTCATATTTAAAATGCCAGGGCTTTATATCCATGTAAACATGGGCATTACATCGCGACTCTTTCCTCCCTGTTATTCACTTGTGAATTTTACCTTAGTTTGCGTGAAGTGTGTTGGGAGATTATTAAGTAGATATCGATTGTGATTTGATTAAACTCTTGCTAATTTGCTGCAAACCAGCAAGACATTTAATCAAATAAAAATCAATAGCATCGTAAGAGCCATCTCTAGAATGGGGGACTACAGTGGAGGTGTTATAAATTACTGGTCGGAGTGATAGAGCCGATAGTATAATGTTGGAGGAGAGAGGAATGGACGCAGAAAGGGAGAGAGAGGGGTGGGATACAGAGGATATGTCACTCTTATAGCATGGAGGAGGATGGATTTGTGTTCAGTGGGGAACAATTGGCCTTGGTGTTTCAATTCCAGCTTGAGGAATCAGCCACTGTTAAGGAGTATAAATATAATTTACATTGACTGTTGTCGTAATATCTGTATTCTGTTTTCAACATGAAACAAAAGAAAGCACTTATAAGACAAACAGACACTTTTGATGTTTAACAGCAAGACAACCGTAAGTTCAGTTGATAGTCTCCACCATATCTACCAGCAAGTGTTCTTTTTTTTTTTTTTTTGGTTTTCATTTTTTTTTTTTTTTTTTTTTTTTATGACAGCTTTAGGACATATACTATGTATCAGACATATGCAGGAGTATTTTTTGTCTCTTTCTTTATTTGAAAAGACACTTAAATGCTTAACAATAAATATTCTTAAGGCCAACCTGGGAAACCAATCTATATTTCTTGGATATCTTCTACAGCATAGAAGACCTCACAGCTTTACTTTATCTCTGGATTACAGGTATTTAGAACCTGATCCATGAGGGATTTGTGCATAAAGTGGTGTTTTAATAAAGAAACAGAACAAAGGAATGTGAGGACGGTTGGTTCTGGTCCAACTCTAACCCTAACACCATGCCCAGTAGGGTCAAAATAAAAAGACAAAAACAACACAAACATTTGGAATGGTGGAGCACTGTACATTTAAGATCTTATAAATTGATTTGAAGTTGGTAGATTGCATGACATTATTTATTAATTCATCATTATTTCTTTTTTTTTGTTGTTGACAAAATAAAATCATCACAGTTCAATATCAACAACAGAAGGATAGAGGATGTGCATAGTATTCAAATCTGATTATGCTGAACCACACTAATCCTCCTAAACCATCTAACTGATACCGACGGTTAATCATGCAAAGACAATGGAAGCGTATTAACTTTCTCACAATAACTTGGCTTTTGTTGACCAGAGTTTGTTTTTTGTTGTCACCATATGCTTCCCATCATCACAGATGGAAACACACTCAGTAATGCAGAACTGCCAGTGCTTTCAACAGTGTAATGAAAACATCTAAACCAGCAACCTTTATGGTTTCATGATAGTGATAATACTTATGCAAACTTGAGTTGAGTTAAACACTCTACACAGTTTGATGAGTTGTTTTTCTTTGTTTTCAGTTTGAGATGAGGTTGAATTTGTGGTTCTCTTTTCGACATCTATTAAGCTCACCACCCAGTTGTAACACATTTCTTTTCTGGGCTTTTTCCAGATAGTACCACTTTCACAGACATAAGATAGACATGGGGAAAATTCCCTAGCTTACAGCAACTCTTAATGACTGCGATTAGTTGAATGTGTGAAGGATAAAACATACTGCGCATGGTCAATAAAGTCATATTAAGATGACACTAAGATTACATGTTGAATTTTGTGGGTTTTTTGTGTTTTTACTAAGGGTAAGATCTGATACACTGGAGATTTACACCAAGGCACCAAGTGACGAATGCATATTTATCAGTCATGATCATCAGTAACATGGAAGAAAATGGTCCACCTGAACAGATGCCGGTGGTCTGTAATCTACGGACCTCCAGCATCATGTGATGATACTTAATTGTTTTCCAACTGCTGTTTCTGGTGCTGTTTTAGCCACATCAAATTTCAGTTACATTATAAGTTATATAAATAGATGCTGATGCCTTCTGCATCATTAGAACATAAAGCCCTATACTATAGTGCGAGCAGTAGTGAGAAATTAGTGATTTAATTGCAATGCTTGAGAGGCATGTATAGCCAGGCCCAATAATGCAGTGTGTTAATGCTGTGCCCTGGTAGTAACCTGCGGGTCACAGGGTCACCGTGCACGTTAGATGTCAATTATATCTCCACCATATGTCCTGCTCCACTCCTATTTATCTTCATCCATCCTAGTTCGCACTGTGACCTCCCTATAGGCCCAGCAGGGACAAACACATCAGAGCTTCCTTGTAGCACACACACAGCACACCACCACGCTTTTAATAAAGCTTCATTGTCTTGTGCCATGTCTCTCACAGCTGTTTGTTTATAGATATTATATATACTTTTGGGAAATCAGTTTGCCCCAGGGACTCAATTATTATGGGTATTCATGGTTTTGTGTATAACTGTTTTCAACTCATGTCATTTGAAGAATTGCTTCTATCCATTTATTTACTCTCTCATTCATTCCCACATGTAACACATGTCCAATGCTATGGCAACTATCATTCAGGTACATTTCTGTTTCTTCTTGTTGCAAAGCATGGGTTAAATTGCCCGAGCACATTGTCTACATAAACATGCAGTACAAATATGCTGCAGAAGAAATGAGTCTGCATCTCCTTTATATAGATCCATACATCTAAATGTGTCATTGAACCGCATGCATGCATAAAATTAAAAAAAAAAAAAAAAAAAAAAAAGGACAGTCCAGAAACAGACACCGGTGGCAGAGAGTCCTAATTAAGAAATTCCATATAAAGGACGTCAAACAAAATGTAGCGTATTGCTCACACAGGCCCTCTTTCCCATCTGGCCAAAATGGCTATTGTGGCTCATTGTCTAAAAATAGGGATGAAGACAAATTATTATCATTTGCCAAAGCCCATGACAATAATGATGAATGAACACTCTTTTTTCCCTTTTCTTCTATGCCCTCTGAAGTCATTGCTTAAGGCCCTTTTCTCCATTTCCCCTCAGCGCTCTCTCTCTCTCTCCCTCCCTCTCTCTCTTTCTTTCTCTCTCTCTCTCTCTCTCTCACTCCTCTTCATACCACACCTTTTCCACCACCCACCATATGGTGTAAAATATCTATTGAATAAACATCAGCAGTGCAGTCTGAGATCATCCTTTACCTGCCATTTTTTCCTTTCACTTTTTTTTTTTCTATATCCCTTTCTCCTGCTCTATTGTTATGCATGTAATCAGCATGATGGTGTGTGTTGTGTGTGTGCATTTGATGTGGTGATTGATCACCAATTTGTCCTGACAACACTGGAATCCCCCCCCCCCCCCATCACCAACCCAGCCTATCCTATTCAAAACTTCCTGGGTGAGTAATGCCCCCACTGACGGTGACAGATAAGGGACATGCTTCACCAGCCTGTTCCTGATAGATCACTGCTTTGATGGAAGAGTGCCCCTCATGTGTTATATGTAGAAATAAAACAAAAACTGCATGTATGGTGGTCCATATCCTTAGACATTACACGCAGGACTAAATGTCAATATTGCAATATATCGCTTCTTCTTGCGAAACATTATACAGCGCTGGTGCCAAATATCAACATTTTTATTGAAACCTGCAGGCAATCTTAACAGATCCCACTACAAATTTGACTAATCAGAGCCATTGCTTTGTGGATCCTTGGGGTTTGAATGTCAGGGTTAGGTTTAGTAAAACACAGTGAATACGACCAGCCTTGTCATTGGCCTTAAGCTTTAAACTACAGTATGATGCTTTACTTACCCATAGCAACAGTTATGCATGTGAAGAGATTCACAGTCAACTTGACTTGGTCAGGTTAAGAAGAGAATATATTTTGGGTTGTAATAACTACATTCAATTACTCATGCCGTATTATTTAAGTAGCATAAGTAGAAGATTTACGTATGTCATCGTTTATGTAAAATGAAACTTTGTCTTGATTCTTGATCACAAACAGGACGTAAACCCTGGTCTCCAGAAGAAAAGTCCAGTATGACCCATTCAGCAACCCCGACTACCCCTTACTCACACTTATTTCACTCTATCTGCACCATATGCGCGCTTAGAGAAATGACACTAGAGGGCTACCTACAGCGCCAAACAACACTTACACATGAAGATAAACCATTATTCCGGTAATATCTCAGTCATCGGTATTAAACGTTGGGACAAGTTCAGAAATTCAACTATATTAAATACAAATGTGTTAACAAGATTTGAATGGCTCTGATGTAAATAAAAAAATACCAATTAAATCATTTATTATTTTTGATCAAGTTTAAATATTCCTCAGAGAGACATTTTATTGAACACTGTGTCGAATGAAAAACACATTCAGCAGAACTGGCAAACAACCTAAACATGCAACATGCAGTGTTTTGCTCTGAGGTAACATCACTCACTCTACATTTCGTGTCCACTTCGACATTTCACCTGCAGCTACCTCTAGCAAAAACATGTGTATACCTGGTCTGAAGTATGTGTGAGCTACGCACATTCGTTCCTTACAGGCTGAGGGACTCTACATTACCGAGCATATAAATTGGGTTTTGACAGTGGTCCAAGATCTTTGCCTGGTGTTCCAATCGGTTGAGATCTTTTGATTGTGACAGTTAAAGGGTCAGATTCAAATGATACCCATTTTGATACCCATTAATCCATTCAGTGACCCCTCGTGCCCTATATGGAAGCGCCTACAGTTTTTACATGTTTTTTTTTTTTTTTTTTTTCTTCTTCTATTTGTTAGGTTCAGTCATAAACTCCAACCGCAAGTTATTTTACTGGGAAAATACCCTTCAGGACGCCTGCTGGGTTCTGCCCAGAGCCAATTATGAAATCCTCTGCATTCAGGCAAATCTATCTTCTATGAATTTCATTAGACATACATTACAGACACAGCATATAGACCAAACATAAGGAAACAACCTCATTTAAATAGGACGAAGGGACAAAGAGAGGCTACTTTGTGTATGTTTACATATAAATGCTGCACATTTTGATACAGATTATTGCATTTGTGGGTGTGGGTGTGGGTGTGGGTGTGCGTGTGCGTGTGCGTAGCTGGCGACGGGGGAGAGCGAGCGAGAGAGCGCGAGGGAGGAGAGGGAGCGAGCGAGCCGGGTTCAGAGCCAGTTCAGCTGTGCACGGCTTGACAAATTATTTGTGGAATTGTTGCATTCACAGTCACTTAAATAGGAATCTGTCAGAGAGGAGAGGAGGAGAGGGCCGGCCTCGCCGCAGCATACAGTGGAGCGGCCCGCTCAGTGTCGCGCCACCTCTTCAACAATCGCCCCGGCGCCACCATGCCCTCCTCCTCCTCCTCCCTCCTTTTTTCTCCTGCTTCTGCACAGGCTCTCTCTTTGCCTCTGCGTCTCTCTCTCCCAATCCAGGCCTCCCCGCCTCCTCCCCTCTTACCCGTCCCATGATGATGGATTGAGCCTAATGCAAATTTACAACCATTTTATATGTCGATGCCTCACCCCCCCCCCCCCCCGCCCCGGCAAGCTACAGGAACATAGCTCAACATCATGCTTCCAAGATGTCCTCCTTGACACAGCCGGCATCATCGGCCTCCTCTCAATCTCCCAGCTTCACAAATCTCAGCTGGATGGAGATTAATGCCGCTGTGGGCCCCCCTGGCTGCGGCTGCACTCTCTCCGTGCTTGCTTCTATGTGTGTTCGTGTGTGTATGCCGGGTTTGTTCATATACTACTCCCTGACAACACACACAACAGCAAGGGATCCCTCTTAGACGGATACCGCGCTGAAAGGAAGTCACTGTTTCTACCATTTGACCCGTTGGGGTCTGTCCTTTTGTATGGTGATGGGCTTTCAGGGTGCAGAGCATTTCAGCGTGTCGGCGAGATGAATCCCCCCAACATTGTTGTATATCACCCTTCTGGATGGAGGGATAGAAAAAAAAAAAACAAAGGGAAGAAGAAAGGAGCCAGTTTTTCACCCTATCAGCCTGGAAAGGCAATGTTGTGCCCTTGTAATTGTGTAGGTATCTCATCTATCAACAGTGCCACCCTGGATAATAAATATAGAGTACACAGGCAGCTCCTCTGAGATTTAAAGAGAGGGTGTGTGAAGGAGTATGTGTGTTTGTTTGTGCACGTTTGTACACGTGTGTGTGCTGAAAAGAAAAAAAAAAACTAGAACAGGTGCCTTTGGCCTGATGAACTACCTTTCTATGTTCTTGAATGAGTGCTTGTTCTGATCTTATGAAACCTTCAGATGCTCATGTAAAATGCACTGTGATGGTCAGTGTGAGCACAGCAAGCCACAACCTCATTATTCTTGTCATGTTATGTCTTGGTGAAGTCCTACATTTTTATCACACCGCTGCTTTACCGTCAAAAGCAGCGGTAGGATCTCGCCACTTAACCAACAGATTGCATGCTTCGTGAGTATTTTTGCTCTAGCATTTTTTTGATTGCTTACTCTGACAGACTTGGCAGTGGTGGTGCCGCCATCTCCCTCGGAATTGAACCAGGTGGTTATGTATGCAATCAGCCTACAATGTTTAAGTTCATTCATGTTTGTGAAAGAAAAAAAAAGAGCAACAAAAGGCCAGAGTGTTCTGACCACAACACAGAGAAGCCCAGCACAGCTCTGCCAGACTGTATCCTCAGGCAGCCTAGATGGACAAGATATAGAGAGGACCATGACACTCAAGTGATGCATCAGTGACAACTTACATTTCATTTTTTATTTTATTAGTTTTACTTTGACTTTACATTCCGCCTTATGCTTCTATGACATGAGAGATCATGATGGAAGATGGAGTAATGAAGCATAACTGAAAAAAAAAACAAAAAAAACAAAAAAAAACAGACAAAATGAAAGGTTCATGGTTCTGTTAACAGGTAACTGTGGTAATTTCTTCAACCAAAGAAATAAAGTCCAACAACAACAACATGTAAAACAAAGCCTTGAGGAAAAAAAACAAAAACAAAAACAAAACAACATTTTTGTGACTTCATGTTAATATCTTTTTATAAAACAAACTTGTCTCAGTGTCCTTGAGTAAACACTCTAGTACACTCAAGGCAAACTTGTGAACTTGCGTTGTGAAATGTTTCTGTAGAACATCGGTGACATAGTTGATTTTCATCTGGTTTAGATACAGTCCCCTCCAAAACTACTGGAACAGTGAGGCCAACTCCAGTATTTTGGCTGTGCACTGAAAACCTTTGGGTTTGACATCAAAAGCCGAGCATGAAACAAGCTTTCATTTCCAGGTATTTACATTTACGTGCAATAACTGTATCAAGCCTGCGACCCACTGACATCACCAAACCTTTGCATTATTCTTTTCCCATGTGATGGTGATGTGATTTCCAGGCTTTCAGCGCAGCCTCATTCAGTTGATGTTTGGTTTTTTTTGTTGTTTTTTTTGGTTGGGGGAGGGGGTGTTCTCCCTTCAGTCTCCGCTTTAGCAGGTAAAATGCATGCTCAATAAGGTCTGGAGAGGACTTTGCTAGTCTAAAACCTTCCTCTTCTTTCCCCTGGTGAACTCCTTGGTTATTGTGGCAGTGTGATGTGTGTCACCGTCTCGCTGTTGTTTCTGTAGACTTGTGAGCGCACTTTGCTGCTGCCATCATGTTTTACACCATCAATGACGATCAATGAGCCCGTCCCAGAAGAAGCAATGCAAAGCCGAAGCTGAGACTCCGACTTGTTCCACAGCTGAGCTTGTGTGTTCGGGATCACGAACATGTCCTTTCTTGCTCCCCACATTAGCCTTTCCATCGCCTCTGTAAAGGTTCATCTTTGTCTCTTCAGTCTATAAAACTTGTTCCAGAACTTGATATCCTTGTCGCTGTACTTCTTGGCAAATTCCAATCCAATCCTTTACTGTTCTTATTGTTAATGAGTGGTTTGTATCTTATGGTGAATCCTCTGCACTTTTGTTCCTGAAGTCATCTGCGAATGGTGGATTGTGATACCTTCACTCCTGCCCTCCGGAGGTTGTCGGCGATGTCGCTGACAGTTGTTTTAGGGTTTTTCTTTACAGCTCTTACAATGTTTTGTCTTCAACTGCTGATGTTTCCCTTTGTCTTCGTTCAAGGTCTGCTGCCGAGTACACCAGTGGTTTCCTTCTTCTTCGGGACAGTCCAAATGGTTGCACTGGCTCTAGTCAGCGTTTGTGAAGATTTTCCAGCTTCTCACAGCTTCAAAATTGCTCGCTTGTTTTCCCATACACAGCTCTCTGTTCTTCAAGTTGGCTACACCTTTATAAATATAAATGCAGTCTTCAAAGGCAAAACCCAAAATTGAACCTGAGAGCAGACATTCAGCGCTATTTATTGTCTGAATATTGAATGTAATACGACACAACTGGGCAGCAAAACACACCTGTCAGGCACAAGTTCCAATAATTTTGCTCACTTCAAGTAAAAGGTGCTATCTCATACGTTTTTTTAAGAGATCTAGATGTAAAATACATGGAAATGGACGCTGACACAGTGATCTGTTGTCTTATAGTCATTGTTTGATGTCATAACCAAATGTTTTCACTGTACAGCAATGCATTTAAGAACTTCCCTCGCTGTTCCAATGGTTTTGAAGGGGACTGCATGTTTAACAGCCAATGTTCTTAGCCCCGTTTTGCACCCATTTAATCCTCACTGCATTAGCTCATAACAGTGTTTGTGATCCTATTCCTGGAGGCCCTGCATGTTCAAGACTTTTTTTTTTTTTTGCTCCAACACACCTGATTCAAATGATCAGCTGGTCATCAAACTCCAATAACGACCCATTCATTTGAATCGGGGATGTTGGGGCAGAGGAACATGCGGGGCAGGGACATGGCCAGAACTTGTAGAAGAGTCATCAGTCCTTTGCTCTGGTTGAACTACACACATCATTCCTCCAACGAAAAACATTGTGAGTGAAAACTTGAACCTGATTCTTTAAACACACAATCCACTTTTTCACAAGGTGGTTTTCTATCCAGTCACAAACAATATTTGGTTGTGTACAGACACTGGCAGAGCTTAACCCTAACCCATCACAAAAAGGGAAGGTCAGCGCCAGCGACAAATTGGAAGCTAAAGGTTTATACATGCATTATTTCTAAAGATTAAGGCGAGGCATAAGGTTTGATGAGAGATTCATTACTGATGGAACCGGCGGGCCTGGCAGAACCAAACCCTAAATATAGGTAGTATATTGGAAGTGTATTAAGGATATGGCATCACGCTAGGATTGAATGCTGTTCTTGTTCTTGATGAGGCAATGTTTGCACTGTTAAAACAATTATCCGATTCTGATCATGATGACCAATGAAAGAGTGTCGCTAATGATGAGACATGCCCATGGTCTGTCTCCTTTTTTGTGACTGTTTGACCCAGGTCACAACAATAATTTTACTCAAGCCAGAGCAACTGTTTGATCCATTGAGACAGTTGGCTTACAACTGATCTTCCACCGCGTTGCAGTCACGAAAATCTGTACACGTTCATCGTCCACATCTGGGTTTAGAAAAAGCTCCCAGCAAATGTTCTGTCAAATGGCCCTGAAATTCTTACTTGTATACTTTATGATGCAATTTTTTAAACACCGGTAATCCCATTAAAGTTAGGTGGTTAACTCCTTTCCCAATTCCAGGGGATTAATTTGCCTTTTTTTTTGTTTTTCTTCTGTGTCAGTAATCATTAACATTCTGAATTAGACACATTGTTTTGTTCCCGGTATAAGGGAACTCACTTTTCAATCTAATCTCTGTTGTGAGTCAGGCAGCTGAGGATTGTGTACTGACGCAGAGCTCACTGACAATGAAACAGAGGTTACCTTTTTGTTATCTATGACTTCAGCTTCTCTTTCAAACTCAGTGCCTGCTACGAAACTGGAATATCAAACCTCAATACAGTATCTTGAGAAATATTGACATTCGATACCATGGGGTAAAACTGCCACAACATTGAGGGAATAGAATTTCAGATTTGTAGTACAAATACATAATACTTGTGCACTGAGTGTTAAGCACAACAGCATCTGAGTTGATCTACTTCTGGAGGAGTTGGGACTGTGCAGCTGCTACAGCTGTGCATGTGTCAAGAAAGGAGAGCGGGAAAAATGCAGTTACCACAGCACTGATGCTGCAAAAAAAAAAGAGCTTTGTATCAATACTTATTGATATTTCAATACTTTTGACAACACTTGCATAGACTGAACAATGTTCCAGCCTCTTGAACAGAGACAAATGGGAAAGAGTCGACAAACTTCAACACCCGTCATAAGATCGCATCTGAAAAGGGACAGAAACGAGCATGTTCACCTGCATGTTGTGTTTCCATCGCAGCTGATCGGAGCTGGAGCGGACTAAAAACCTGTAACTGCCGCAGTCCTTTGAGGCGGTGGTAAGTGCAGATTATACCCATCGCCATTAAGGACAAAACCTAGATGTTGTGTGTGTCAGTGTTTTTTTTTTTTTCTGTCCACTGTGAAATAGCCCATAGAAATTTCTGTTTATGCTGTGAATCTTTCACTTCTCAGGGTGTGAATCGTGCTGGGTGGCCACAGAGCCAGATGTGCTAAACATCATGTCGATGAACAGAGAGCTGCTGGTAGTTGTGTGGGAGTAATTTTTGTTTGGTTTGCTTTTCATGTGTGTGTGTGTGTGTGTGGGGGGGGTGCTCATCTAGATGGCAGCCAGAAGTGTGTGTTAAGTGCTGTGTATGTGCGAAGGAGTGTGTGCGTGGGAGGAGGGGTCAGAGGGTGTCATACTTGTGTTTACACTGCTCGCGAAAAGCATCACTCCTAAGATGTTAGCATGTCAGGCCTCTTCATTACCAGCATTAGGCTAATTAGCATGGCCACGTTGACTCAGAGTGTGTGTGTGCGCACGTGTGTGTGTGTGTGTGCATGTGTGTATACTGTATGTCACATGAGTTGTTATGGATGCCATGCTGGAGCTGACAGGCAGCCTGTAGTCAAACATGGAGGCTGGCAGTTGACAAAGAGCACAGTCTGTCATGGTGATACATGCTCTCTCTCTCTCTCTCTCTCTCTCTCTCTCTCTCTCTCTCCATGTCTCCGCCTAATTGGGCCCTCTGGATATCTCCACTCCTGAGGATGTTTGTATATGAGCATATACAGTGATATGTGGCAGAGTTGGGAGCATGCAGACTATTGTGTACACTGCTGTCAGAAATCTGCTCGGGAACCCTTCACTTTATGAGGTGCTCCTACACTTTTTCAGTCCGTATCTGAATGCTGCTCACTAGTGCGAGCTACAGCTCCAGCATGTAATGCCATTTGCAACTCAGAACTTCCAAACTGCTCACAACAACAACATTTCTCGCGACAGCGCAGAACAGTGGCGGATAAATATCTCATTTGATCAAATCATTAGACATACAGATAGAGGTCACCGAGCCAATCCGCTTATAGGAACACTGATTCTTTTGTATGATTATTATTTTTTTTGAATCCCATTTGGTAATATATTTGCTTCATCCTTGCTCCTTGTCAAAATGATACAAACTACAAGATCCTCATTTAAGCTACACCATGACAAGTGTGACACATCTCCCAAGTGACGCCCATGTGTAAATACCCCGAGGTGGCTTCGGAGAGGGTAAGAAGAAATGGACGACTGATGTTCAAAAGAGCCAAAGTAAGGAGAAAAAAAAGATTATAAACACTATGTCACTTAGAGTATCAGTCAGTGCTGAAAACTTCTCTCCCTTCTCCCTCTGTCTATCCCCCCCCATCCTTCTTTTTCAGCTCCTTCTCTGAAAGAAAGTATTAATTTATTAAATTTCCTCTCCATTTAACGACCCCATTTGGAGAATTTGCGTTTGATCCTCACCGGCTCGGCGAGGCGTGAAGATGGCAGGACGGGGAAGGGAGGAGATGGATCCGTCAGCGTGTCACATAAATATCTTATTAGCCAGTGATCTTATCATCATAAAGCAGCCCATTTATACAGTTAGGCATGTCATGTTGGTCAATTGCACAAAAAAGAAAAAAAAAAAAAAATCCAACTGCATGCAATATTAAACCTTCAAATCTCATGCCAACACCATTAGGGGAGTCGGATCCTCTCTTCCTTCCGTCTACCATCTCTCCTCTCCTCTCCTGGATGTCTGTGTCATGAATCAGGTGGTTCTCTATTCATTTAACCCACTGCTGCACCCCCACTACCCATCCTCTGTTGTTTCCTCTTTTTTTTTTTTATTTATTTTTATTTATTTTTCTCAATAGGAGGAGAGCATTAGGCTATAGTTTATAATGGCAGTCAGTCAAACGTGGAGGTGGCAGGCCTCCTGCTGCTAAAGCTAGATGCACTTGCACACTCACACAGGAGATGGCTATTGTCACATTTTCCTCTGGTTTGTATTCAGATGCTTACTTCTCAATTAATAACACCACCCGCTTAACACTCATCTTTCTAACCTGATAAGAGGATACAAGCTAAATGCTAATCTGGGTCCTAAGTGTGTGCTCACAAGAACGTTGACTACTACTCCCCTCTCTGGATGTTTTTCGGATTTCTATTAGTATTCTCCTAAAAGTGTTTTATTACACACATGTGCGATGATGTTAAATCAACATTATCAGTACTGTTAATGGAAATAAATCATCAGTCATAATATGTTAGTGTCGAATGATCTTAATTGCACACATGCAGAATGTTTTTGTTTGAGGAGCCCCTGATTTCATTATTTTCCAACCACTTATGAAACCAAAGCTGTGAGCTGGACTTAACAGAGCCAACTTGATGGAGAGAGTTTTCATTAATAAATAAAGGAAGTGAAGGTCAGCTCTCTCACATGGAACAAAGTCTGAAGAAATTATAGTTTACAGACTGTTTTTGACTGGCAGCTGATCAGTGTTGTAGTGGTACACGTGTCTGGTTTTGTGAAGAGTTAATGTCCCCTTGTTATGTCATCATCTAACTACTAGGCCCGAGCCAAGTATGGTCCATTGCCAAAGCAAGACATAGAACGTGTTGGGCATGCAAAACTGAACAGTGATGAAGTCTCAAAACTATGCTGTAAAAAGAAAAAAAAAAAAGACTATGATCATGCACATAAAATATATATATAATATGAGTGTAGCAGCTACTTCGGATAAAGAGACAAAACAAGAAAAGCTTTTCGAACACTTGCAAGTTCATCAGTTTCCCGCGGCATGTGAACTTGCCCAGTGGTTAGGGCAACATGTGGCACATTTCAAACCACAAATAACAAATGAATTAAAAAAAAAAAAAAGTCAACTATCCACTATCAAATATGCACATTTATTACTATTATTGATTACAATAGCCACAGACACACAAAGAAGGTGTGTTCAAGTGCTTGAGTTTAATGTTGTTAATGTAAAGCATGTGTATGATATATAGATATCCACTCATATCGCACGTACTGTAATGGTTATGATGGTCTACATTGCGTAATCATTAACAATACATCAATGCTACTAACAGGAACTCTCAGGATGGATTCCATTATGTACATCTTGCAGTGGCATTTTTATTTGTCCACTTCATGTGATATACTAAGCTGTTCGTGATGACCGCCCAAACACACACGCCGATGAAACAACACGGTCACATGATCATTCTTGAGCCTTACAAGATGAATAGGACTGACTGAATGCAGCAAATGTGTCTCTGTCAAATCAACAGTGTCTGAGTGGATGTAGGTGTAAGTGTGTCTATTGCGGCAGTAACGGTGTCAATTTATAGGCCCAGTCCCAAAACTGCTACTTAGCCCTACACATCCATGTTGCATGTTCACACTCTAGAGCAGGGTGTCAGGATTCTTGTTGTGATAGAGGGGTAGGCTGAAGTGTTTGGGGCTACGTGGCCCTCCAAACAAAGATCTTTCCGAGGCGCACTTTTCAAAGCAAGGGTTATGTGAAGTCTACCGTTTCGGGGATATTATGGTCCTTTACCCTTTTCTATTCTCTGTCCCGCCCCTCTGATGGCATATGATCCCTGAAGTTTAGGCCAGCAGGGAAGTCGCTGTAGTCGGTGCCACCCTTCTGATACTAGTGCAGACTGGCTGGGTGGGAGAACGGGTTGCTAATGTCAGCTGATAAAGCCCCACTGGTTACCACATTTAAATTTAGGGCATTTAGCAGAAGCTTTCGTCTGAAAGCGACTTACAATAAGTACATTTGTCGCAAGAACGAAGCATCAACATGTCACTGCCGCGAAAGTAGAAAAGAAAAAAAACTATTTCCAAAGGCCTCATCTGAGCATCGTAGCTGCTATTTATCAAGGATACCTTAAGTGCATAAGCGCCATGATTCAAGTGCTAAGGATAAAAACGTACATAGTGCATATACATTTTATTTGTATTTTTTTTTTTTTTTTTTTTAACGATTGGTGTATTGACTGACAGATAAAGTGAAGTTGTGAATGATCTGTGGCCGTGCCTTTCTACTTCCATCAGATAAACAGCAATGAGATGGTGATTATACCTGGATTGTCACAGAGAGTACAGCTGGAGACAGATATGGTAAGGTAAGGTATATCGGAAATATCCAGTCACATCTGTATTCGTCATTGGCGACAACTGAGGGTCTTGAAGGGTTGTCTTATTATATAGGGGGGGATTTCAACCACTAATTTCAAAAAGCACTCGCAAAAATGAGGGGTAGATGTAAAACAGGGAAATCGGATTCAGCCGTAGTAGACATATTAGCATCGATATTAGTTACATTACATTTACAGCAATTAACAGATGCTTTTGTCAAAGGCAACTTACAGTAATTCGGCTGATGGTGGTGGCTGCCGTGCAAGGTGCCGACCAGCATGTCAGGGTCAGTTTGGGGTTCATTGCCTTGCCCAAGGACACTTCAGCATGCAGACCAGGAGAATCGAACCAATGAATTTCAGATAACAAGACGCTGGCTCTACCCCTGAACCGCAGCCACCTTGTGTTTATTTGAAGATTATATTACACTGTTTAATTTAGCGATTACAGAGCGAGTGAAAGGCCAAATTTCCCCATTGGAGGTTTACCCCTTGATTTCACTGGGCATGTTGTTGCTTAGAAGAACAGGAAAGAAGTGCAGCAGCTGAACAACATGTGATTGAGAGTGTTGGTCAGTGATGAAAATGGTGCTTCAAGGTGGGGAAAAACAAAAACAAAAAAAACCAAAAAACATTTGAAATGCAGCAGGTCTACAGCACCTGGAACACAACACAAGCATGACAGTTACTATAAACAACACTATACTGAGTGCACCTGCTACATAAGCAGCATATTGTTCCATCCGACGGATCAGGCAGGGTTCTGGCACAAATTAAACCCCCGGACAGAACAAACCTTTAAGAGACAATCAGAAGATGTAGGAGGAAGGAAAGGAGAGCGCAGAGAGCGGCAGACAGACTAGGAGGATTATTATTCAGTTATCAGAGCTCTGTGGAGCAGAACTGACAAGGACAGGAGCAGATTTCCTGCTTCTCATACTTCCATCTGCCACTTCACCATGCAGAGGATACGTACACACACCCTCCATTTTTACACACACAGGAAAAGTGCACACTCAAAGGCAAAACAGATAGGGAGGAAGAGGCAGAGGGACGAGCTAAGCTGCTGAAAGGTCAAATAAAGGCGCGTAGCCCTCGCACGTGTGCAAACATTAAAATATGAAAGGTTTCTCTTGGTCAGTAAATAAATGTGATAGCAAATCCTGCATGTGTTTTTTTTTTTTTTTTTTTCCCCACAAATATTTTTTCATCATTATTCAAAAGCCAAACAAGCCGTCCTGATCATCATCTTGGTGGCAATTGGTGAGGTCAGCCCAGCTTGATTGTTCATCTAAATATCAGCATCATTACGACCTCGAGCATAAACAGAATCTCTTCCTTCCCAACAGTGTCCCTTGCTCTATCTAGAGTAACCCCCCCCCCAACCCCCCATTTTTTTAAAGCCCCGAATCTGTCTCATTATCTTGTTTTGATGTTGCAGTTTATCAAAATAGGACTTGATAGCCGCGGGCTCGAAGTGCATCTGAACTGCGGACAAGAAGGAGAAAAGGAAGCAGCGAGAGTGCCCGCACCATCTTGCCGCCTCCTCTGTTGACAACAACAAGAAAGACCATCACAGCGAAATGCCTGCATGTATGGACATCAATTATTTTTTAATTGTGAAAGAGTACAGTACACTAATTAAAACTTGTATATCTTGCCATGCCAAAGGCAAAATTAATAATTGATATTTTATTAATATTCAAAAGTAGCACTGGGAATATATTAAAGGGATTTTGTGGTTGCAGAAATGATCTAGTAGCCAGGGATGTGTCTCTCTCTGTGTGTGTGTGTGTGTGTGTGTGTGTGTGTGTGTGCGTGTGTGACCTGTTTCTGATGAATTAGACTGCTCCACCCCTCTTTTAGCCAGGCCGAGCCCAGTTTAGCCCCAGAGAGAGAGAGAGAGGAACAGGGGGGTGGGTGAAAGGGGGATTTGTTTTGAAGGACCGCTGTTAATTTCACTGTTGTCGATTTGTAAATGAATGCAAATTTTGAAATATTGCTGAACAATACAGCATAACCACTATGGCACCAATAAACCAAAAATACAGTATAAAACTGAAGTCTCGTGGGATGATTCTGGAGTTTTATCTCGATGTGTGCACATCTTCTGTGCAGGAACACCTCATATTTCTATATATTCTATATATATATGTGCCCAGTAGTTCCTACTACTGCTCAGACATTAATTGGCCTGAGAGTTTTGTTCCTCTTGACATATTAACAAATTTGACATTTTACCAGAAAAAAAGAGAGATAGCAGGAAGAAGAAGAAGAAGAAAAAAAAAAAAGGAGGAAGGTCCTAAACTTAGTCATGACATGTTTGGTTAAAACAAAGTTTTGACTTTGAAACTGTCAATCACTGTGGACCTGACCCGGTTCATAATTTCTCAGTTTAGCTCATCTTGTATGTTACTTGATTAATTAGTTGGATTTAAGTTTTCCTCTTAAATTCTTTTGGATCAGTTTTTTTTTAGGAGTAAATGGAAATCTCTCCTCTGATGAGTGGGTTGACCTAGAGAAGCACCACAGCAGACATCTTGACAGTGGGAAAAGCGCAGGTACAAATAATAATTAATTATGGCTGAATTCAATTTAGCTGCTCCAGTTTCAGGGTCCACATATTGTTGACACAGGTTCACTACTACTACTACTGCTACTACTTCTACTACTACTACTACTGCTACTACTTCTACTACTGCTACTGCTACTACATCTCAAACAATCATTCCTGTGGTGATTTTTCACGACGAAAGCACATGGCACTGATTTACAGATTTGCTTTGCAGCATGTTATGTGTAGGAGTCATGAGGATTTTATGTTTAAAAATGTAGGCCAAAGGGAAAATAAGCAAATAAAGCAAATTATATGTTATCGAGTTATCATTCCACACGTTTCCTGTTCCTGAGCAAGGGAAACCTTTTGGAAAAGTTTTCGTGCAGTGAAACACTCAACACTTCCAAAATCACTTTGACATTTTTTGTTTTTTTTGTTTTCAATCACTTTGGATAAAACTTA
The DNA here is from genome assembly GCF_904848185.1 of Acanthopagrus latus. Taxonomy (NCBI): domain Eukaryota; kingdom Metazoa; phylum Chordata; class Actinopteri; order Spariformes; family Sparidae; genus Acanthopagrus; species Acanthopagrus latus. The sequence continues at coordinate 10,557,466 of NC_051042.1, forward strand.
CGTCAGACTGAGTTTAGAAAATGTTCCGATTGATATTGGGATAACGATTCCAATAATACTATCGAGGCCTACTGCTGAAGAAGCATGGTAATTGAAAAGTAGAGTTACGCATAATTACTGTACTATCTAGCATGATTATCTGTATCAGAATATCTACAAATATAGTCTCATATCAGATTCTCCTGAACATTCAAAATGATATTTTTTCGCATTTTTTCATCTTAAAGCCAGACCGGCAGACGATAAGGACATCGCTGCAAGTGTGTGTGTGTGTGTGTGTGTGTGTGGTCCTGCACGACCACACGCTCTCCTCGTCCCCTCACTGTTGAATATTCACGTGTGGGGAAAGATTGCGCTAATCTAAAATTTCTAATTAAAAACTATTTGGTTGGCGGTATCACATAAACACTATTATTGTTTAATATCGTTCACTGTCGCATGGAATGATCCATCATCCTGCCAGGTGCTGCCCCCTCCTCCAATCAGACGGCACCCACCCTCCACCTCATATCACAGCCCCTTTAAGAAAGAAAAAAAAAAATAAACACAAAGATAATGACGCCACCTTTTTTTTTTTTTTCCTACTACCACCATCTCAGCGTCTCTCCTTTCTTTCCTTTTTCTTCTTTTTCTTTTTTTTTTTTTTTTAAAGGAAGCCAGGGTGAAACAGAGAGAGAGGGAGGGAGGGGGGTGGGGGGGTTGAGCATGTGTTTAGTATTTTTTTAATAAGCGTCCTCAGTACTATTGAGTGGGTCCCTTTGTTCATATGGTAAGATTAATTATGCTGTCAGCCACTCTCAGGGGCTGCTTAACAAAGATTCAGTGATATAATGGCCTGGCCCTGCGCTTGGCAATCACAATCACTGAGGAGACAATTTCAAATCCTCCCTTCTCCACACAACGGCGAACCCTCGGCCACCCTTTTCATCAAAGAGGAAGTCATTCTGGCCCGGGCTGATGGCTAAACATCGTTCTCCTTTGCATCCGCGCGGGCGCACACATCTGTTAAGTGGATATGCACACTCTCGCAAATAAGTTTCTCTTTGCGTCTGTGCAGTTTGATTCTCCAGCTGTCATTCATAACCCGCCGGTATATTGTGTGCGAGCTCAGGTCTCTTTCAAGGGCGGGCAGAAACAAGTAATGGAACGACACACGGGGTTTGAACTCTGCTATTGTCGCCCGTGTTTCATCAAATTTCTACGCACACTCGCATTTCCTCTACCGCTTCCTCTCTTTCCTCCCCGGCATCTACATTAAACCGAGGTTAATTTTGCATTGCAGATTGAAGACGCCGCGGCCGCATCATTGCGAGCAGCACCCGTAAGACTGATGTTTTTGTCATAGTCCATAGGGGACGAGCGGCGGGCAAATTGATTGATGCTGGCAAGTTCTAGTCAGGCGACTTCGAGGGCCTGATTTGTATTTTTGTGTTCCGAATCTGTCATTGCACAACGATCTCTCTGCGAACAAAGCCTGGTGTGTTAAAAAAGGGCAGAGATGGTGGGAATGAGGGAAAAACAGGGAGAGCACACGTGGTCGTGAAACGTGTTGGCGGGCGAGGGGATCGGTCTATTTAACACCTGACGTTATGCAGGCAGATACCTCTAACTAGCAACAGACCTGTGTGTGCATGCGGTTGTTAGTGTGAGCGGAGGCTGAACTGCAGCCAGCTGATGACAAGATCAAGATCATGAAAGATCAGAGATGGAGGGAATCAGCAGCGCACGGCATGAAGGCTGCGTGTTCCTGCAGCTGTGTGGATGAATGCAGATTCTTTACAGATTTCTTTCTTTCTGAATCGAAGAAAAAAAAAAAAAAGATTTCTTCCTGACTCTTCTCCTTAGGACAAGAACGGAATGCGTGCGCAGATCCAGCTTGAGTGTGTCACCTTGTGAAAAGCATGTCATGCTCAGGACTCCAGCGAGCTGATGTCGACACACTACTGCACACATTTTAAAGTCCAGCTTAACCTCTGCTGGCACGCTGCTCCAGTTATTACCTGTCTGCTTACTGTTTCATTATATGTTATATGTATGCTATTAGTGTAACACCCTTACCCATATAATCCTTATAAACATATATACACATTCACTGTCCACAAACAAACAACACTATTTATATGTATTTCTGCCCAAACTTAAAGGGGCAATATGCAAAATTTGCCACACATATCAAATTCATGAACAAATAGGGGCAGCTGCTGTTAGCTAGTTGGCTGCGTTAGCCCAGCAGCCAGCACCGCTATAAGCCGACTCCGCTCAGAATGGGAGCGCAGAGCAGCGGATGAGTGATGGTTTGATTTACTATTGCAAGAAGGTCTCTGTGGGCGAGCTAGTTGGCATGCTACTTCAGAAGATATCTCTGTAACACCATGTGTCTCAAGAAATCTTCGCATTCTGTGGATAATTTGAATTTTCGAATGTTTTAAACTAGATAATACACCCTTAAATTCTCTGAATCGAAATTAAAACTGTTTAAATTTGACTATTTAGCAGGAAATTAACAGTGAACATAGACACGGAGGTTTTACAGTTGGAAAATAGAGATTTGCATTGCGTCATATTGTCTAATTCTTCTTTGGAAACTATATAAAATTGGCTGTCTTTGAAGGATCTGCAAGTCAAATAAAGCCGATTTGAGGTGTTGAAGAAAGAACAATTCAAGGAGCTGTTGATGGAAATCTAAATAGCTCTATTAGCTGTTTTGCAATACATCCTCATGTCTGAATGACTGAATAGGTCAACTGTAAGCATCTCCCATAACAACAAGACCATTGGAAAGTACCAGCAACACACCTACCGCTCCAATATTATACTACTGCTGTTGGATTTAGGCAAGAAAACTGCTGGTGAGTAAAAGGTTGAGGAAAGGATCAGGGTTGGGGTGAAAATCACTAGGCTACTACTAGGTTACTGATGTAACTTTTGTTACAGAAGTCACCCTTGGTTATGTTACATATAAGACATTACTTCACTATGCTGGTAAGTTTAAAATCAACTCACGGTTGACTTCTGGTTTCACACTGGACATGAACAGAGGTCTCCTCAATGAGGCAAATCTTGTGTTTATAACTCAGTCCTCCTCACTAAACTGACTTTTCACACCTTATTATTCTTCTACTCAATTCCCTTGACTCGTTATAATTACCACAACCGCTAAGAATGCCACCTAAACAAAATGTTAATAATGGTCATATCAGCTGCTTTCATTTTGACCTATGTGGTAATTTGCCCAATGAGGATAGTTTCCTTCTGAGACGCTTTCTTACTTCAGCCAATCAGGTTCTCGTCTCATGTCAAGTTGCGCCCGGTGTCTGGCTTAAATATTGATCTTAGGGTAAAAATAACACCTGCGGACGCTAGTGAGCTTCACCATGCAATGGACAAAAAACGTCACGCAAAGTTACTAAAGATAAACTGAATGTCTGAACAACCAACTTAAAAACAAACACGCTCTTGTAGAGAAAAAGCTCTAGAGTTGTAGTGATGCTGAAAATGAATTCCTTTTTAATACTATTTCTGATTGAATTTCGGGACATTTGTCCTCGATGAACATACCGCAGGTATCCAGCCACCAGGAGAAAGATAAGAATGAGTTAGCAGTGTTTGTATATTGTCTGTGTGTTTTGATTACACTGAATTACAACTCTATGAAGCAGTGCATGCACAGTGTTGCAGCGAAAAACGTGGATGCCAGAAATGTACCCACATTTACCCCATAATGTATGTATATGTGGGAAGAAAAAAAGGTACAGAAAGTTTCCTTTAAAAATAGAGAAATATGCAAAAGAACGTATCTGAACAGTGTTGGGTCACAGGCCCCTCTGTGTTTCATTTATTAGTTGATAGGCTTTTTTTCCCCACCATTTCATTTTTCCTGCCGACTCCACCTTCCGCTTCACATCTTTTACGCAGAGCTCTGTGTAGTTCTAACGGTGAGAAACTCCGTCTAGTATTTTCCGTGGTGTGCAATAATGACTTGATTTTGAATAAACATATGCACCCAGCTTTTATCTGGGTCATCTTATGAATCCCACGCGCCAACTTACGACGTGCCAGTCAAATGTGCCGGATAGGATGCCCCTGCCTTTTTACCTCAGTGTATCCAGACGAGGCAACAACATCATGACCACAGACACAAACTAGGACTGATGCCACTGTAATCATGATGAATGGAAGGCAGAAGACACGTCACCATTTCCTCTCTGCTTGATAAATGGTGTAATATACTCTTATTTAGCAAAAAAAGAACCTAATCATAGATCTCTGGATTGTGGTAATATTCCACATCATATGTACTTAAAGAGCACTTATGGAATATCTATTTTCTCTGCCTTTTTCTTCCTTTTATGCCGTGAACTAGAGAATGAAGTGTACTCACATCATTTCAGTCAAATGGTTTGCCTCACTTAACGACATCTGAAATATCGTGTGATTTTTGTTTTCATTTGATCTAATTTCGAGATCATTTCCGATTAATTGTTATTAAAGAAACGTGAATACATTATGAGTGGGGTCTCTAATCCGAATCCTCGGAAAGAGCGGGGCACGTGATAAAAATCATTTGATGGTTCTCGCAATGTATTTTATCTCCTGTAAGAAGCCGCACCGTGTTATCATTCAGATCTTACATGCAGTCTTACAGCACGGCTCGCCCATACAAAGTCTGTTTGCTGCTCCATTCTTTATGAGCCTGCCCAGTGGCGACGGTCGCATCTTGCTGAGATATTTGTAGCAGAAGCCATAACATCACTAAATTCACATTAAATGGGGACTTTCATGAACATACAATGATTCAAAAAAAAAAAAAAAAAAAAAAAAGAAAAGTGCATGTGGAAGTAAAGATGCACTGAGAGCTTTTAGCGGGCCTGGCTGGATCGACAGGTTGGAGGATTTTTACAAAGAAAAGATTCAACCACTTTGGATTTAAAGCATCATAGTTGGACACAAATATATGTATATATACATATTGTTAAATGAGATAAACCCCCATACGAGTAACTGAAAACAGGATATTTGAATTTGAAATGTTGCTGCTTTCGCTTGGCAAAGCTACACAACCTTTCTCTTTGTAATTATTTTCACGTGTTTCAGAACGATAGTCGCACTTATTGTTCAAATCCTCAAGTCTTCATTGTTCTCATAATGTTTTGCCAGATAGAGTTGAGGTTAATGTATTCTAGCTTTTAAGCCACATTATCCTCCTAATTATGTTTCAACCTTGGCTTTGCTCTCTACCTCACTCTTTAAAAATAAAAAAAATAAAAAAAAACTGTTGTCCTCGACTCTCTTAATGAATGTTTTTTTGTTGTTGTTGTTGTTGTCTACTTAGCATTGTATGGTATTTGTCATATATGCATTTTTCACCCCCCATCCCTGATATAAATTACAGACTTGAGAAACTTTGAACGGTCTGCCACCAGACGCGGACCCTGTATGAAATTAATTGCCACTGTGACAGATGATTGCAGGCGACGTTAAGGTCATTAAGTTCTGCATACACCGTAATGAGGTAGGCACCAACACATGCGATTGGCTGCCTATTATTTACCAGACTACTGAGGTTGGCTCCTGCTATTTTGCCCTTGATACTGAGAGAGGGGATTTTTTCCTCGCTTGGGAACAAGAGAGCTGGAGAAAGAAAAAAAAAAAAGAAAAAAAAAACAAAACATCACTTTTTGTCTTTCTGCGTCACACACAAGCAGTTATGTGCGTGCGTGCGTGTGTGTGTGTGTGGAGACGGAGCAGCCTGTGGGGTGGGGGGGTGGGGGGGTAGTGGATGTGACAGTTTTAAAGAGTCTGAACATGTAAATCAAAAATAGTTTGGGCCTTAATGGATGTGTTTTAGCAGATCTCTCCCAGACAAGGCCCCCTCATCCTGCGTCCCCGCGACCCGCGTGCCTGTCTGGTGGGATGATGTTTACAATAATGGGGAGAGGCAGTCCAATTTCACCCAACACGCCAGGCACGGCAGCCACCTTTCCGCGCGGCCCCTGCGCCACATTTGAAAAGAGATGAGATTGAAAACAACACTAACTTCATGTACAGGGCGACGTGGGGAGAGGCAGAGTCGCGCCACAGACGAGCATCAGACGCAATTTCACCTTGACAGGGCGCTTGTCAAAATCAAGAAATATCACACTTTGCTTCTTTGTCTCTTCCTAGTTTCCTCCTTGTTTTCAGTATGACTGTATTTTCTACCCTTGGGGTGTCACTCACACATGCAAACCCATTTTCATGCTAGCGGAAGAACACACACACATATAAAGAAGGCCCAAATAGACTTCTTTGTATCACCTGACAGTTTTCATTTGACGCGCGCACACACACACACAAACGCACACTGTAAGGTCCTGAGGGAATGATGTGAAACGCCTGACATATTCTCCCGATGCCTGTGTTTCCTTTTTCTATTTATTGCGTGTCCTTGCATCCAGAGACAAGTGAAGAATGTGAATTGACATCTGTTCACCTGTCTGGACATACAGCACGTGCTCAGCGGCTGCCTCTTCTGGCGACGCGTCACTCTGCGACAAACCGACGCAAGCAAAACACACACCGAGATGATCTCCCAATTACAAAAAGTAACAAAATTAAAGTCATTTTGAGAAGAAAAAAAAAAATAAATCTCACACTTTTTCCAGGCGGGTGTGAAGTCCTGATATCAAAATAAAAAAAAAAGGTTAGATACACTCGGTAATTTACTCCAGTGAAAAGTTTTAATTATGCGTCGATTTTCTTATCGTTGTAGAAGTGCATTAATTAGGTTTTTATTGTGGTTGGCGGCATGGCTGAAGAGTGGCGAGGTGTCAGGAGAGAACGGGAGCTGGATGTGACAACGAGCAAGGTGACAAAGAAGAGCTCAGAGACACAGAGAGACTGACCTTGCGATGTTTTTCACTGATGTACTTCACTTTTCAACACATTTACAGCACGCGTGCGTGTGCATGTGTGTGCTTGTCTAAAGTTGTGATGGTCTCCGCGTGTGCAAACTGCCATCAGTGTGCCCAAACAAACTTCTGTAATTAAATTTAGTTTGATTATATTTGTTTGTGTGTATTTCTATGATATACTTTATGACTAGTTTCATGTTGTGTACATACCCTGTTGTTAATAAAAAAAATAGGTTTACATGTGTTTTATAAATCTATAGGGGCATCTTTAGAGTGACCATGTCTACAGTAATCATACAACACAACATATTAAAACAGTTGTGACAGTTTTCTGCAGGGGCTGGATGAAAGCACCCTGCTGATGTTGGGCATTTAGCAGGCAGGAAGTGTCCAACAGAGGGCATGAATTGCATCATGTTAAAGGTGCAATATGTAAGATTTTTAGTTTGAAACATTTAAAAATGAGCAAGTCTTAATAACAGAGGCACTTTTGAACATATGCTGTGTTGCAGAGATATCTTGTAAAGTTAATATGCTCACCAACCAGCTCCTAGCTACTTTGTACCTCATGAGGTCATAGTCCAAAATATTATGAAAAAAAAAAAACTGACCCCGGCTCCCAGCCCAGACAGTGTCAACTTATAGGAGTGCTAGCTGCACAGCTAGCTGATCTAACTAGCTAATGACGGCTATATTCTTACATATTGCACCTTTAAAGATTACGTCCACATATCTACTACTGCCATCTCTACTCTCCTGCCTGTCGATGGAAAGTCTTGTTGGACCAAGACTAAAAGCAAAACAACAACAACAACAAAAAACCCTGAAAATATTAAATAAAATGGCTCCATGTAGCAGTTACGATGTAACTCTGAGGCTTCAATTTCATCACATGTGAGTGTGCTGAATATTGGCTCAGGGTTGGCCTCCGAATTCAAAGCAATTCATACCAGCCATTTAACATCAGATTTTCAATGAAACGTCCCCATGCTGGATGTGAACACAAACTTCTAGCATATACATCATTCTACACAGTGGTACACAGTTCAACTGGAGGGAATAGTTTTGACTGTGATGTTAACAGCAGGAAAGCATTGTTTTTTTTATTTATTTTTGGTAACTGGTCAGATAATACATTATAACACAGGTAGGTATTACGTGGCTGTTAACACAAACAAGAATGTGCATGTATTGACATAAGACAGGCGTATAGTGTTTGAAATCAGATTTGATACTATATTCAGGCCATGCAGTAGGAGAAACAGGCACATTGAGTTAAAAAAAACACTTAAAGCTTTGGACAAATCCAGGCGGTGTTGTACAAGGTCCAGGCTGCAGCAGAGGGTGTCGAACCCCCTCCAACAACCTTCTCTATCCTCCCCTAAGTGTCCTCACATTTAGATCTTTTCTCCCTGACCCCCTCTCACCTTGTACTGTACCCCTCCACGATCCGTACTCTAATCCAGGCGCCGGTCCTCCACTAAGTCATCCTCATAAATAAGGTCAGCGCAGACAAAGAGAGGAGATGTTCGGGTAGAAAATCACATCAGAGGAATAAAACCTGGTTATTTTTTTCTACGTTTGTAGGAATCCTTATTGTGTGAAGGGTCAAGCGCCCTTCGTTTTGCTCCGTTCTCATGGGGAGGTGGAAGATGAGAGGAGAGAAAGAAAAGTTCATTTTATTACACAAAAAAAAAGAAAAAAAGAAGAAAGCGAGAATGAGGGCAGGGATTTCGCTGACGATTGGGGAAGAATGAAAAGGTTAATTGGGCTATTATCCGGCTGTAGTTTTTGAAGGATTTATAAGATGTCCAGGAGTCGCTCTCACTTTCTCACATTCTGTTCGAGACGCGTGCTCATGCACAAGTGCACGCTGCCTCACACATGTCCACGTATGCAGGCACAGTTTTCATCGGAAATTTCAACATTAAAAGAAGACACACCGTAATATATGCTACACCACAAACTTTATCCGTTTTGCTGTTTTTTCCGCGCAATTAATGGTGTAATTTAAATAACCAAACAAGAAGGCGATGTGGGGTTCTAATCATGTGCACACATTTTTTTGGGAACAGAATAAGTGTATGATGTAGCCGTGAGAAAAAGAGAGTAATGTTCAAGAAGGAGGTGGGCTTACATTTAATTCCTAAACTCAAAAGGAGTACACCATTTTGGTTTACAATATGTAATTCCACCTACAAACACCAAACACTTGACTTGTTATGGTAATTTGTTACTTACACTATGGCCAACAAGCACCGGAGGTACCACTCACAGTCATTTCCAAGGTTACCTGAAAATTCTAAAGTGTGAACATCGTGAGTTAAGCAACTTCGATTGGAATGAAATCGTCAGAAAATGCCATACTTCGATGTGCTGTCCAATTCTCTTAAACATGCATTTTGTAAAATAGCTGACTGTTGAGTCATTTTTTTCAAACTGTCAAAAAAAACAACAAACTTTGGGTTGCACATTAACCCAAAGTGTTGGTAGTTGACAATCTGGGAAAGAAACAAGAAACAATCCGTCTCCATAATCACTAACTGCACTTGCAATGCATGAATTAGTCAATGAATGAATGCTGCATGACAGTTACTTTACTGAACAACATCATGCATATGGATACAGGTCATGCCCCTTCTGCTTAGGTTGATGTTCAGGAAAATATAGGAAACCACTACATTCATTGAAATTAAGCAAAATGGGGACCAGTGGAAGCTCTGCATTTAGAATTTGATTAAAAAACAATCCCCACACAAAATGACAAAACATATAAGAGTTTATGATGCTCTGATTCTGAATCATATATTCATCAATTAATCAAGTCTGATTCTATTTCATTTCTTAGTGTTATCTCCTCAAATCGATATATGTAGCTTACATCCCAATCGTGCTAACAGCGTACAACTGAACACAGCTAAATGTAAAGTCACCTTACAAAGGGAGCTCTTCATGTAACCTTGGCGTGAACTCGAGTGTTCCACTGATGCTATCACACCGACACAATGCCTGTCTTATCAGTGGCAAAGTCATCATGCAAATAAACCCAATCAATGAGGAGCTTCTCTGGCAACAGGACGGCACGAGAATGAATGAGGTTGAATACATGTGTAGTAATGTCAATATAATCTGCAAATACATGTGCAGTTGTTACTGAGACTGAACCAAACAGGAACCGAGTTTCACAAGTGAATCAAGTTGTCATGACGGGAATGATAGCAGGTTCCTATGCTTGGAATTATTTTTGGCTAAGGCCACGCAAACAAAGTGCAACTTTTTCCACATTGTGCAGGATCATTTGATTCTTTCCTGGTCAGAGTTCATGATCTGATGCACAGATGCAATCACCAGAATTAATGTTGGCAACGTTCATTTCTGCAAAAACACTGATATGTTGAAACATATATTCAGCACATTTCTTTTTTTGTTGCAACTTTACACTTGCTACGGTTGATTTTTCAATTTCAGCTTGTGACATGTGGCTCATGCTCTGGCTACGTTTAGTCCCAAAATCCAGCAGATTAGGAAAAGATCAAGTTCTGGCTTAAAATACCTGTTTCAGTCACCACATACACGGCTGGAGATGTTGCAAGGTCTCGTTAATAACACCCATATTTGTTGCCACGGACATGGCTTAAGATGTCCTGACTTTCCATTGAAAATATCTGTTTTCAAGTCACCGGAAATGCAGTGCCACTCTTACAAATTTTGAAACTCAGTGAGATTCCTGAGATCCGGCAAATTCAGGCTACATCCCCTCTGCAGCAGCACAGAGAACGGAGGTGTTCTATATGGACTCTTTAATGCAAAGCTTTACGAACACTGTAACAATGCCTAAAGAACAGCCTGCCTCCTGTAGGTATACACCCACCTGTGAGCTTATGCCGACACACACATCCACGCAGCGGCGCGCACACAGCACACCACAGTCATTTCTTTACTTACTTATTTGCTTACTGGAGAGAGAATGGAGGCAGAGGGCAGTGCGCTGCCCTTGAGAGTGGCCCCTTGATTAGCAACCACTCATTTGTGATGTTCTCTGGCAAATCAGTGGCCATTCACATGATGAAGCATGCCGCTGAAAAAATGAACAGCTGTCACCGTGTGATGTGTTAATTTCCTGACAGTCTCGGCGCTGAAACCAATTACTGATTTAAGGGCAGGGAGAGAGAAGCCCTCTGCACACGCTCATTAGGCTCCTTCAAGACTAAAAGGATAAAAGCAAAACAAGGAGAGGAAGAGCGCGAGAGAAAAGAAAGAAAGAAATAGAGACTTTCACACTCTTGCTGGCAGCTGAAAGCCTTGTATGTACAAAATGTCACTTTAGAAATAATTAAAAACAAAACTACTAGAGACTAGTGCGTTTTCCAAGAATCACATATTAGTGAAATTATGTTTTTTTAAGGAAGAATAGAATTTACTTAGCACAGTAACACTGTGTAATCCCACAGTTCTATTTTTTTTTTTTACGCTCACCTCTTTGACTTTGAGCAATATACTTCCATTATTCCATGTGACCGTGAATGCAGTGGCCTTTAAACTACTGGACTGATTACTCTCATCCTTTTCATGCTTCCCATATTATATGCATAATCAACATGCAGTGAGTGCTTCATGTTCATATGAATCTTACTATATTGCTGCAGCTGCTAAGCACTAGATACTCCTAGATACCACTAGGATTCAAAATACCTTTCTTGTATGAAAATTCAGATTTCGTCAGGTCAAGGAGAAGGACTATGGCAGTTGAGTCAGACTCCTGTGCATACAGGCCAGATCCGCTGACAAAGGGGATCAGAGTGGCATAAAGAAGCTACACCGTGAATCTAGAAAACATGCACACAGACAGTGAGCCTGCATCAGCGCCTGCAAGAGATTACGGACAACATGAAACAATTCTCCTTAACAGTGGAACAACTCACCCTCAGCAATGCAGCACATGCTGCTAAATCAGGCGATGTGGACACGGCGTCAGACATCACATAACTTCAACTACAACTTCAAACTGTGCTACAATCTTCCTCGCCCTCCTGCAATCTAGTGGTACCAGAAAAGTCACCACTGGTGTTCTCCACGGGTGTGTGCTCTCCCCACTGCGTTTCACCCTCCACACTGTCAGCTGCACCTCAGGAGGCCTGTCTGTTAAACTGCTTAAGTTTGATGACACAACAGTTGTCGACCTCATCTGTGACAGTGATGTGTCTGCAAAAGAGGTTGAACCACTGCAAATTTAGGAGATAATAAAAGAAGCCCCCCCAACTCTGCCCCCATTTCTACTTAAAAAAAAAAAAAAAAAACAGTGTCTGGGCAGCTAAAGTGGGTTTCCATTATAAACTTCATCATCAAAAAGGAATGTACAGTGAATGTACTTCATGTGCCTGATCCAGCAACCCGGACCTGTTGATCCAGTTCTAGCCTGCATGTATCTAGTCTGTTCTCTGCACAGCCATCTGTATATTTTGGATCAGCCACGAAACCGGACAGGAGCAGACCATAAAATACAGTTTGGCCTGCAGAAGAAAAATCCCTGGTGCCAACCTGCCTCCCCTAAAGACCTCATACATGTCCAGATTCAAGGAATGGGCAGGAACCATCACTGTAGACTCATCATCACACCTAGACGTAATGTTTTTCAACTCCTCTCTGCTGACAGCTGCTACAGAGCACCGTACACCGAAAGGACCGGGCGCAGTGACAGTTTCTTTAGAGAGGCCATCACTGTGAGGAACAGTCAACAGTCACATACTGTCACAGACAATGCTTGTGTAACAATGCAATAAACACTGTTCTTAACATTACATAATCCATTACTGTCAAATACAAATGGTGCAGCTTCCATATGTTGGTGTCCTTGACCAGCTAGGACCTGCTCGCTAACATACCTTACAGAAACCCCCCCCCCCCACACACACACAATATATTTAAATTAATTGATTAATTTATCAGTTAATTAATGCATATGGCAGGACTGCAACTGATCTCATATAATGTTTTTTTTTTGTTGTTGTTGTTTTTTTTGATTGACCAAAAAAGACCAACTGAGAGTTTATGCACTGCTAGTGTGCACTGAGTTAACACTTTATGATTATACAGATACATCCATAACATTCAATATTACACTCACAATTCAAATAGGTGAGACTTGCACAAACGTTGGTGGCACAAGCACAACCAGGCACACGTGCACCTTTGAGTTCCGTTTCAGACTGCTGCCATTGTGCACCAGAAACCTAGAACAATGACAATAAATACCAACGTATACAGCAGAGAGCGCATTCAACCAATAGTCAAGCAAGCAGACAATACAGAATTACATGTTATTATAAGATACGTATAGCTAAAGTTTTCCATTCTATGAACCTCAAACTAGCTGGCAGACATATCACACCAGGTCTTTTCTACTACTAAAACTCTCTTTCTCATTGGTAACCCACATTATGCTCCTTCTGTGTTTCAGAGACCCTCCCAGTCTGAGGGCCAATGGGGGCAGCCATGTCCCCTGTGGGCCTGCTTGTTCCCTGCTCCCTTCCACCAGTAGAGATAATGTGGGAATATTTATTCACCGTCCTCCGCGACCCGCTGTGTGTGCGGAGTGTGATGCAGCTGTAATTGGGCCGGTGGTTAAGGGGGCTGCCGGGTTATTCCGGAGACGGGGCCCGGCATCTTTAGAAACATGGCCCCCGGTCTGTGTCCCCATCCCTGCTCCCTCGCTCAGCCTAATCTGTTAATAATACCTTTGTCTAATGGTGTCAATGGCTATATATCACCTCAGGAGTGAGGAGAGGGAGGGAGAAGAGAAGGGAAGGGAAGAGAAAAGAGAGAAAGCGATGGTGGTGTAGATTCAAATGTATGCTTTCGGATACCGCCGGATAACATACCAGCCCCACAAATGACGACAGCCACGTGATAGTCACAAAGAGAAATGTAGAGCAAAATTCGAAGCGGCTTTGTTTGTTGGGATTTTTCTGCTTTTGAGCGATATAAATAATGGAAGTGGATAATATTACAGGACTAATTGATCACACAAATCAGTTTAAATGTTTGTTATCTACAGATTATTTTGGATTAGATATTCATTTTAATTACCGGATTGGTTCAAGAGGAGTTATGGAGGGTTAGAGTGATGCAGTCACGTAAGTAGCATCACAAAATCTGTGAAATTTGTTTAAGGCAATAATAGGTTGCATACATACTGCATATTATTTTATTATCATCACAACTGCAGGGAAAGGTTAATAGGACTTTTTTATGCATTTTCCAACTCGTATGCTGTATTGATGGGGGAAAAAAAAACAAACTAAAAAAAAACAACAACAACACCGAAGTCCCGTAAAGCAGCCATGAACGCTGGCCCTTAAATCAACCGTTCAAGTCCCTAACAAGGTTAGTCGTCACGCGGCCATGGTCACCAGTTGCTTTGAAATGAAGGCAGATATTAATGAGGTCTTAATGGAGCAGGGCTTTTGTTGGAAACGCCTTGATGTTGAGAGCTAAAACAAAACATTCTCATCAGCAGCCTTCCCCAAGTCTTTAGAGATCAAATTATGTCTAGATATCAAATAAATGAGTGACTTCCACTTAATTTCACAAAGAAAAGAGGATGAGGAAAAAAAAAATAATAATTGATTCCTTGACTTTCTTACAAGACAGAGAATTGTAAAACAAACTCAGAGAGGAAGAACAAGTCATTTCTTTGTTCATAAATAGATGATTATTTTTAATTTCTTCAGATGAAATGCAGAGTGTCTCCCACGAGATGCACTTGGCTAGTTATTCTGCAGTGCCTGGGTATTTTATTTATAAAATTGGGCTTGAATAAACAAACTTTATTTTTTTTTCCCCGATAAACTGTTTAAAGGCAGCTGTATGAAGTGTAAAAAAACAAACTTTTTCTGAATAAACGCAGGCCAGATGACTCTCTTTCTCTCTTTAATGTATGCAGTACATATATATTATTGCTTTTGCATTGTTTTCCCATTTGATGTATCCACATGCACTGTTGTGCTTTGCAATTATGCAATTATGATTCTGTATTTATTTCAGCACAGATCAGTTCTAATGTGGCCTTTGCTTATATGATTAATTTATATTGTCTCCCAGCACTATATATTAAACATCATTACACATAATGTGTTTCAAGCACAACTTGTATCATTCCTGCAGTATAAGATAATTACCTCATTATGCTTCTGTTTTTAACTTTTGACAACCTCCTGCAGCCAGTGCTTAATCAAGGGAGAAAAGGAGGGGGAAAAAAAGAAAGTTTGTTTCTTATAGCTGCGCCTTGAATGATGTTCCTTTTTTTTTTTTATTATTAACCTGCAGCATCACCCCCCCTCTGTTATTTCCCTCTGGTATTGTGCTCGTCTCCAACTGGGCGAGGTATCCTCCCGTGGACGACGACAGTGACTGCTACCCCTGGACAACAGTGTGGGAGGACAGCTTGATCTTCAGGCTTCTCTATTGACTGGGACTGGTGCAGCGGTTCTGGCTGGCTGCTTCCCTGAGGCTAGTATTGACACCTAGGTTCTGGTTTGGATAGCAGGGTCGCAGGACTAGGACTCTCCTCTTTTGATTAATTGAGCACTAGCCTTGATTAATGATACCTTTAGCCGCTATCCTCTTGCCGTGAACTCAAACTTTTATATAGCTACGCTACGGGAGAAGTCCTCCTGCAGAGAAGTCAGCGTGAGGCAGCTGTTGAATCTTATTATATTACAGGCAAAAATCCAGCCGCATTATTTTGATTATTATAATTATATCAATCAAAGCAATGCGGCGAGGGCTGGGAGTCAGCGTGTAACCTCAGGTTACCAATGATTTGAAGAGATTTTTGAAAATTGCAATTGTATTTTTTTTAAATGTCTTCAGATTATTGGTAACCTGAGGTCGTGAGGTTACAATGCTGACTTCCACCCCTCGTCAGTGGTTGTTGTTTCCTGGATTTTGATTGATTTGATGTGTTGAAATATCCAGTATTGTGATGTTGCTGCGCACCGTGTCATCACTTCCCCAGCATTTCTGTAACTGGGGGACTTTTCATGTACATTTCAAATTATGCAAGAATACTTTCGATGTACATTTTTTGAATTATTTTGCGACCCATTTCGTCATCAACAGTATATCTCTGTTTCCCTCTGTCACCTCAGCTGTTCTCATACAGTAGGTGGAATCGCGACATCGTCTGCTCAGTCTGACCGATACTTTAATGTGTGGATACCAAAGATTTTCCCACACAATGTCTTACCTCACCTTACCCTTTAGACTGCTCATTGAATAAGGGAAAACAGTTACATTTAAGTTTCTACATCTCCAAGGTATCTTCATACATGGTAAAAAACAGACAACGCTTCGACCATCTCACCCCAATCTTACCTTAAAATAAACAAAATGCTTTCAGTCATAACTGCCCTGTAGTGTCACTATATCTTTACATGGCTGCTGTGCTGCACATGATGCAGTGCAGCTGAGTCATCGGCGATAGTTCACTGAGTCACTAAAGACTCCGCGTTATCCTGCGTGAACTGGAAGCTCCGCAGAGGTCCTCGCCTTCCCCCTCGCCTTATTACTTGTTTTAAAGTAAGCAGCTTGGGTCGGTACACCGGTGTGGGCTAATGCATGCAGTTTGCGCAGCTGCGGCGCGGGACGGCCGACAGCCGATCATGGCGTGATTTATGACGCTGACCGCTGGCTGCGTAGTGCAGGCTAATGACACATACACTAAAGTCATTGATTTGTATGAATGCCCTCCGCTCTTCATCTATCACAATTTAATGTTGGAGTTTGTAATGCAGAGGTAGAGGGGAGGATGAGGTGGAGGGAGAGAAAGAGAGGGAGGAGGGAGTGGGGGATGGAGCATCCCAAAGAGGTGAGGTGAAGCAGAAGAAGAAGGGAGCAGAGGAGAGAGAATCGACACGCGGCCACAACACGCGCTGGCATGGATGCCGTGGGAGAAGAGAAGCGGGTAGGATGAAGGTAAAGTGGGCTCTGGGTACCCCAAGGCCCAACACCCTCCTCCCGTCCCCTCTTCCCTTCCAAGTCATGAGTCATTTGCTGCTCCTCTAATGCCTCCCCCCTTTTTTTTTCCCTCTGCTTTATGGAAATGGCTGTGAATTGTGCACACTGGACACTGTGGTCAATAAAGCAGATAATAGCAACAACAAGGAGCGAAACGCAAGAATTACCTTTAGTCTACAGGAGGGAGAGTCTGATGGATGGATGAATGGAGGAGGAGACCGGAAAAAAAGGGCGCATGATGAAAAGGGATAGGTGTGTATGCATTTTAAAGGTTTTACTAATAAAAATGTATTCAGAATTCTCTTGTATGAACTCATATAGACCCACTAGGTCACTATTCACGTGACATAAAAAAATGTAAGCATTTCTATGTTGTCTAGTAACAGTAAACATCAATATGACAGCTGTGTATAAGTGTCCTCATGGCCTGTGAAGCCCATTTTCACTTGGGCAGAAGGAAAAAGAGTGTGTGTGTGTGTGTGCGTGTGCGCATGTGTAAATGAAGCCAGTTGTATGTGCAATGCATGTTTCTCAGTTTGCTTCCTGCCTCCCCCTTTGTCATGCCTGTGTATCCCACCCTTAGTAAAACAACATGACGGAGAATGCTGTAATGCTGTACATGCGCACATGTGTGTGTTGCAGTCCATAAAGGCCTCTAAGAAAGGGAGAAACATCAGAATCAGAATTATCACCCCTATTGGCTAATTATGTGTCCATGTGCAAGGAATTCGACTCTGGTTTTACAATGCTGTCAGTGTACGTACACAGAAAATATAGATAGAGCGAGTACAACATGAAAAAAGTTAAAGGTAAAAAATAGAAGAATGGTGAGTGGTACAGGACAGTACTGAAGTCGATGGATTTTGTACATTAAATGCATGTATACAGCACACACTTTATGTACAGCATGGGTGATATATATATATAAACTCTGAAATTGCACAATATGTTAAAAAAAAACTATGCATTTCATGTGTCAAATTATCTGAATCATTTAAAGATTTTCAACCGTCTGTGGCATAAATCACATTAACAAAAAGAAAACTAAGGGAACCACAGCAGAAGAGACATAAAGTAAAATATGGACATTCAAATTGACTGATTGATCAGTAGAAACCATCTTGCAATTGGCAGCTGGATCACATGCGCCGCGATGCCCGCAAACATGTTCCGACTTTGGACCACTCAGTAGTGATAACTACATTATTACACAAGTGCACACTGGTGAAGTTTCATAACTGCATTTAAAAACAAATGTCGGCTAGGGGTATAAAGTGTGTATTTTTGGCCCTTTGTTAGAAACACGGCTGTCTTCAGACCTTAATTTTTCAATCTCAGCAGCACGCCTGATAAGCTTCACGACTGCATCTTGCACCGGTTGTGACACTTTCATGTTGACAAAAGACAGACACGCATACATATACAGTTAATACCTGGCAATGACCACGTCGTGCCATGATCACTCGGTTCAATTTTACAATTAAAGGGTTAGTTCATCAAGTCATGAAAACATGTTTTTTAAGTCACTTCTTACTCGACTTTTCTGAGGTTTCTGCCAGCACCACAATACAATTGAGGTGACTGGAATTTAATTTGTGGTGCTCACAGCACTAAAGATTTTATATTTAAGAAACTGAACAGCAAGTTGTCTTTCTAGAATCGAGTCAGCCTGTGCTAAATTAATAAGTGCACTCCAATGGGATCTACCAAGTTAAATGATACCATGTTCATTTTAATGTTCTTCAGTGTCATTTCAGTCATGGATAAGACAGTCAAACAGGTGGCTATACCTTTCGTCCTTATGTATAATTTCCAAGGGATACAAGTAGCTTCAAAATGCGGAAGAATATCAAGTTATATTCAGTGAAGTTCATTGTTCTGAGAAGGATGCCCTTATCTTTTTTTTTTTTCTACTTCTTCTCTCCATCTTTCTTCTCTCTTCATCATCTTTGTCTCTCATCTGATGACATGATGCAGATGGAGCCATGACTCATGGATTACATCATGCCCTTTAATTACAGTGTATGTAAACAAGCCTGTCAGTTATGCTAATCTGAACCATGGCTGGTTGGGGGAGACAATAACAACAGATGAACAACAGGAAGAGGACCGGTTGGACACCTGTTTCTCGGTCCAGACCTGTCTCTCAAACCTTCACACGAACATCATGTAAGAACATTTGGAATGATTCTGTTTTACCTCCTTTGCCCCCCTCGCTCAGGCCGGATCATTTGGAGCGGGAATGTACACAACCTTGTTTTCATTTATGACTGCACACAACTCATCTACAGTGGGAGTCAAGATAGTCATATCTGGAAGTAACGCTGATGTTTGGGCTCTGAAACATCTAATTGGTTCCATACTTAAGAAGACATGTAAGAATTATCGCAGCAGGTTTTTATCTGTGTTGCTGCTGAGGGTTTATAAGTAAATATTACTCACAACAGCTTTCCATCTATCTTGTGTTTTCCTTCATTTACTTCCCATTTTTCATGCTGCCAATATGTCATCTGGAGCCTTTGATACATGAGAAACCTCCATACCCTTCTTCTTTTCATCAACCGAAAGCTCTCTTCCCTCACTAACCCCTCTATTGAACAAGCTCCTTCACCTCCTTCATTCTTCCAAAAGGAGTAACAGTGAACAGAACATTCATTTATAGAGTTTCCAGCCTGCAAATGCAGTGCAGTGTGTGTGTGTTTTGGAGTTTATGCCCATTTGCAAGGAAATCAACTTTTGTAGTGGTCAGTATCTTATACCTGTTAATTTAAATAAGGAAAATTGAACTGATGCATGACATGTTTTCAATGGACACTTAATGGAAACGGTTTCCCTAACCTTTAACAAACTGCAAGGAGTTTGGATGTGAACCAGTCTCAAATTAATATCTCTATATTATTTATATATAGGCTAACAACTAACCAAATTGTCAGAATAAATGTTGGCTATGTACATTTTTGCAAAAACACAGATAACATCTCTTAATGCTGCAAGTCTGTCTTGTTTAGGCTACATTTGACTATTTTTCGCTTGTCACAGTGCTGTGTTCATGGTCTACCTACGTTTGGGTACAAAAATAAAAACAAAACACTTGGTTAGAAAAAGGAGAACATCATGGTTTGGCTTAAAATAGCCTGCCTGCTTTGGTCTTTACGAAAAATGGCTGGAAATGTCCTCAGGTCTTCTTTAAAATCACCTGTTTTTGTTGTGATGAAGAATGGCTGGAGATGGTCCTCCTTCCTGTGAAAAAAAAAAAAAAAAAAACATTGTCACATAAATGGTGAAATCAAAGTGAGCTCCTTGGCACCCATGTTGGCTATGAATAAACGCCCCCCCTACTTCCTTTATTGCAGAGTGTTGAGGAAGAATCATGGTGTCTGTAGCTGCTCTGTAGTCTGGTGGTAGGGCACTAAAACACAGTTTGCGATGTTCCACCTTTGTCAGGCCGGTGGTGCTTATAATACTTTTGTCCACAGGGGCCACCAGAATGAACAAAAACAAGCTTTATCTAAACTCCTCACCTTATGGGGCTCATGCACTTCTTGTTTCAAAGTCCAATCCTTGTACACCAGCATCTCCCAACAACTTTGGTACATAAATATAGTACTTCTTGCAGTAGAAAAGAAATGAAACAGGGTACATAAAGTTCACTAATGAAGGAGAATAGAAGCAACTGACTTGATGAAACACCATTCAAAGATAGGAGAGAGGTGTATATTAGCTGGCATATGACTGTGGATGCTGAGAAAGGTTTGACTTGTTCAGACCTTTTTTTGGCCTTCACATCAGAAAATGTAGGTAGAGGACAAACTGAGGTGCATTGCATCAAAATGTTATAAGTTAGACTTATAGTCTAGAATTAGACTATAAATTATAACCAGCGTAATTTCTGTAGACGTGACATGAATCATTTAATAATGCTCTCCATACTTAACTCAATGAAGCTGTTTGTTCATACATCTTCACACTGCTGTCCAAGCTTCAGTAAAGTCAAAGTGAAATGTCTGCACAAACCTTCAAGCCTGGTGTTCTTGTACTCCAACCAAATACCAAATAAAGTTATTATTTGCAGTCACAAATCGCATTGATGTAATTGTACCTCCATTCTACTTGTTGTGAAATATCTTAAAACTTCCCTCATGACCCCCTGAAAGCTTAAAATGGTTCACACAAAAAAACACAGCCTATCACTTAAATGTATCCAAGCTGTTTGTTTGATTAAAACATTCTGGGATTCATTCATGAACCATATGGAAATGGTTGTACAGCTTGAACCTGGGAGTGGAGTCTTGTACCAGCTCATGTTTGACGAATGTCAAACACACTTAATTGGAAAGCCCTTTTGTTCTGGATGTTCATTTGCATTCAGTAAAACAAAAACAAAAGCAGCTTGTTGCATTTCACAAATGAATAGAAGATTTCCTGAACCATGAAATGGGAGCATGTCTGCTTTTTTTCATATGTAAGAACTGGCACTGCCACTGGCAGAGACGGAGCGGATGATTTGGAAGTGTTGATAGTGCAGATACCAAATCAATACATGTTCTTTATTTTGATGCCGTCATATTCTCCTGCACATTTAAGACTAGCTTTTGAAAGGACGAACAAAAAGTAATAGTAACTCAGCTTAAAAATACATAAACATGCACACTGATTTGTTAATTAACGGCATTAGGACCAACTTATATTGTGTTCACTTAGTTGGCAAATAACCTACTGATACAATATATTTATAAAATCTAGACATACATATGAAGTGAATCTTACTGGATGACACTTGTGGCACATGAATTCAAACACAGTGCTTCATGAGCACTTCATAAGCACCCTCTGCAGAGCAGTAAATGATGATGTTTAATCCAAACCAAAGGACAATATGTACCAGGAAAACTAATTGTTTCGACACAACACTATATATTGTTGCTTATCAAATTGCTGATGTTCATCACTCGGTTAAAACTGCCTATGTGTGCTTGTCGTGGCCTTTTAATCTTCATCAGTGCAGCATTGTTAGGGTTTACCGGTGTATAGCGGAAATTGTTCAGCTTTGACTTCGTATGCCCAGGTGAAGATGCCCCTTGATTAAAAAGAAAAGTAAATACCTTGCTACTATTACCGAACACCCACAAACACACACACACACACACAAAAAAAAAACTAAACAAAAAAAACACACATCCTTTCTTACTTAAAGCTCTCCTCAAGGCGTCAGTCACCCCTCCCCACCTCCCCGACGCTGTAGGCTCATAGATTTAAGCAGCCCGCTTGATTGCCAGAGCCCTCAAACCTCGTCTGAGAGACGATAACGAGACGTCACAGCTTTACACTCAGGTTTTAGAAGGAGAGGGAACATTTGTCATTTAAGCGTCTCTCCGGTCTGAGCGTCTGTCAGCCCGGGCTCCACTCTAACGGCAAGACGGATCCAATTACCAGCCGCGGACATCTCTAACAAGGTGCCAGGAAAAGGCTGCCTGGACAAACAACGCCCGGGCCCAATAATGAGAGGCCCTCATTTGAGTGATTTGAGTCTCTTTCTCTTTCTTTCTTACTCTCTTTTATGCATTGAAAACCGCTCCAAAAAAAAATGCAGTGTTCTTCATCTTTTGTTTATTTTTTTCTTTCTTTTTTTTTAAAGTTTTGTTCCTACTTTTAAAAGGAATGAGAGGGGGGGGGGAGATTGAAAAGAAACGAAACATGCATATTAGCATAAAACTTTCTACTGTACCTGTAACCCGCACATGCGTGCTGGCAAATACACACAGCGCTCAAACTTTGGAACAGGTGATTATTAATCATTCCAGAGCTGAGCTTGTCAATACAAATGATCCCAATAACAGCGCCGCGTCTACAACACGCAGCAAAGGGAGAGAAACACTTGCGCGAGTAGCTCATTTCGCCTCATTCTCTCGCATAGCTAACCAGGCCATGGATTGTCAATGCCGGGGCCAGGATCAATGAGCCAGAGCTCGGTGCGTCTCATCGATCCCCCAACTCCCAGATATCAAAGCGACTCTTCATCAACAAAAGCACTTTGTCCTTCCCAAATAATCAGATCGAAGGAGCTCCTCTCCTGAGACAGAGTCGCTTCAGTCTCAATAGCGCCACGTACCCACCTCCCGGTTCCCTCCCTTCTTCCCTCTGTAGTTCCCCCCCCACCCCCACCCACCAACCCCTCTGGGAAACAGGAGCGCTTTGCTGTCCTCACAGCTTCCTGTGAGTGAGACGCATGTTCAACAAATGACTGCATGCTGAGGACTTGTGTATGAATGTATAATCCAAGCAGCACGAGCAGGTACAAATCAATACGCTTTGCCACGCATGAAGGAGGAGGAAAAATGTAAAATTCTCGCTGGGTTGCAAAACAGTGAATCCCTTTTTTAGGTTTTTCTTTATAGATGTTTTTTTTTTTTTTTTTTTTTTTTTTGCTGTGGTTTATAAAAAAAGGCAGCTCATGATCACAATGTTGTTACACGGGCTCCCTGCGAAATGCTTTTTTTGATTACATGTCAATTACTTTTGTAAAAATTATAATTTGGTCATACAATACTTAATAATTGCAGTGTATCAGCATACTTAAGCCCTTAAGTCCTTTTTACAACAGCAATGCACTAAAATGGAACCAAACTATAATTATCTTTTTTTCACTCAGTCAAACAAAAAACAAGAACATCTTATATTCTAACATTATACTTTTAACTCTTACCCTGACATCGCACTGTAATTAAGTTTAAAACAAATGTGGAAAAATTCATCTCTGTTTTACAGCCAGAATTTTCTGAACTTTAGCAAACATTTTAAATGTTGTATCTGAATATTGTAATGTGTATCACTTCCCGAAAAAGTGTCCCATATTGTATAAATTGTTCTGTCGTGTTACCACAGAATGACATTACCGTACCTCCATATTTATTTCCTTTCTTCTTCCCTTGTACTCACTGTCTCAGTGAAAGTACCGAAAGGACATTTCAGAGCAGCAATCTAAGATGTTAACTTTAGCATTGTACAAACATGCTGCAAAGACAAACTTTTTAAAGCCGCATGTCTTTATTTTTAATACTACAAAATATGTTAGGGCCAACTGTGTATAGATAATGACACAACATCTGATACAAGCAGATTATCAAATATAAGTGAATACTGGGGAATAATTGCAGGATACAGTGCTTATGATGGAGCCAAAACGAGGTAAATAAAATGATTTTTCACACCTCACCACTACTGGAAGGGGACAGAAGAACACTAAGTTTTGATAAGAATTAGTAGAAACAAAAAAAAAAAATAATGTTTTTATCCTTTTGTTTTAACTGAATGTGTTCAGTATTTTATTCCTCTTAAACATTCTGATTTATCACACAACATTCGTGTCAGTCAGTCCGTGTTTCATCGTCAGGGAGCAACGTCGAACAGGTGAGTAATTCAAGTGAAGGCCGTAATTTGCATCCATCAACCTGGCTCCTTGGACAAACCCAAATTTTAATTCTTCTCTCCCAACCAATGGAAATGCATTTTTACTTGTCAATTTCGGAGATATTAATAGATGGGGCTGCAGTGACCATTCATAAATCTAGTTTAATATTTTAAGAGGGTCTTTGGGCAGGAAAAAAAAAAAAAAAAAGAAAGGAAAAGGAGAGAGAAAGGAAGGTAGAGGAGGGAGGATGGTGGGGGTCGAACTTAACTCGCTGCCCAATTTGATCAATCGCCACAGTCCTGCCTCTCTACTCAGAAAATTAGAAATGGGAATCTTAAAATCTGGAGCCGTTTATCATCACAGGTAACACGGGGAGCTGGATGAGACTGTATGTGCGTGTGTGTGTGTGTGTGTGTGTGTGTGAGAGAGAGAGAAGGAGAGAGGGAAAGAGAAGGTGTGTGCGTATGTGTCTGTGGAGGGAATCGGTCTAGATATTTTAGGGGCAAGGCATAATCTAAGTTTCTTTCGCTGTAAAGAATTATCAGTGTGGAATAAGCTTTACAGAGACACACACACACACAGACACACACACACAGAGTCCGGGATGACATAGCTTTGTTGAGCAGTAAAGAGCTTTTCAACTTGGCCGATAAGCATCGACACAGGCAAAACAGAACTGGAAACTTTGTGTTATCTTTGTCTATTGTAACAGTGGAACAAGTCAACGTTGTTCACAGACACACACACATGCACAAACACACAGAAACAACACGCTGGCAGTTAGTTAAACTGGCACTCATTAGGCACATATTTTAATAACCTGACTCCCTGCTTGACACGGAACCCTCAAATCCCTTCGTGCTCCTAATTGTTTTGATTAGCTGATAAAGCTGGTGTACCTAAGTGTGCTGCTGGAGTGATGGTAATGCATGCAAGTTGCAGAAAGTCACCGAATCACACCAGAGGAGGAAGGGTGAAGGCGAACTGAAGAAGATGTGAGACTTGCAGAGAGATTTTTTATTTCTTTTTTTTTTGTAAATGAGATGAAGATATTTGATAGCATGGCTCAAGATGTTATTTAGAGAGGAGACTAACTAAGGCCAGAGTCAAACCTTTATAATTAGGAGACATGAGAATTTACTGCGGAGCGGTCAGGGTGTTCCTCTAATAGAGGTGTCATATGTGGACTGCTAAACAAGTAGCCTGAAGCTCGCTGCCCATTTGTTAAAAATAAAGTCCTAACTACTTGACGTTAGACGCCCCCAAATTTCATGATGTGTTACAAAATAATGACCGGCGGCTTGCAGAGTGCAAGACTTGCTCTCTTTGTCAAATGAGCCCATGTGTTATGTTAAAGTTTTCTTCATACTTTAATCATTTGTTTGGAAGAAAGTGGGAGCCCCTCGTAACATATTACTTTCTTTCTCAAATCAGAAGTGAAGAACTTTGAAGCGGATAAAATAGGAACAAACGCACATTGGTCATTTGTTCCAATGCCTAACTTAGTGTCCACCTCTGCATGTCCACCTCTGGAAGGCATGGGGAGCAGACTTATAATGGTAGCAAAAACCCTCACATTGTTGAGCTATGTTTCAGTGAAAGTGCTTTACAGTGTACACATATACACTCGTGCACCACTGGTGCAATCTGGAACAATTTAGGCGTAGGTTTCTTGCTAAAGGACACTTTGACTTTTTGTGGTCAGGAAGAGCTGAGGATCAAACCATCCTGGTCTCTTGAAGAAATACAGTCCCAAGGAAAACATACCTCAGCCATCTAAGTTGTTATATTGCTACATTGTTCTTGCGATGATGTACCCAAGTTCCCGGAGCCAGGGTTTCTGGAGGAGGCTTCATCAAGCTGCTTGCCAATACTGGAGTGGATGGGACCTTGTCCTAGTTTCGTCAGTGGATCTATTGGTCTGAAAGTTACATCAGTTCTGGTGGACTTTCTCACAGCCTGCAAATGAAAAGAGTGAAATGTTTAGAGTCCCTTCACACTCTATTGCTACCCCACACCTCCAACAAGTTAAAGGACTTTCTTTTTTTCTTTTCTTGGCCATGATGTTGTCTGAGTGAGCATTCCTTTGTACAGTATAACTCCGATTTGTCTGGTGGTGTTTCTCTGGTGTACTTCATCACTGGCTGTGAATTATATGTAATATTTTTGCTGAATACTGAGAATTGCATAGTTCTTTGCCCCTGGGATATTAGACATAATGGAACCCTTAAAAACATCTAAGGGGAGGAACCGATTTTGGGGGCTTTGATATCGTCAAAAATATTCTAAACTCATGGAATTTGGTCAGGGCACAGACATAATGCTGTACAACAGATCCATACGATGAAATGCAGAAACAGATGTCATATTTTATTTATTCAAAAAATAAATAAATGGGTGGATCAGGCGCAAAAACCAATCCCAGGGTGGAAAAAAAAAAAAATATTCTCAAATTCTGTTGAAAATATTTTAGCTCAGTTGAGTTCATTTTATGGGATCAATTAGCCTAGACATAGAGTCAAAGTCCAAAATGTGTTATGCAAAATCTCCAAAGATATCAAGTCTTAACTTTTCCCTCCTTTATTCAGACTTTGAAGCTTCACCCGTGTGACTGAACCTCCCCACTTTTTTAGCTGGACTTTAGATTTCCTTCCCTGTTGATGAACCTTATTTTTCGTATATGACTTTTGTCTATTTTTAGGGTTATGGGACTATTTTATTTACTATGAACCAACTATATTATTATTATTATTATTATTATTATTATTATTATTATTATTATTATTATTATTATTATTATTATTATTATTATTATTAGAGTTAGAGTTATTACCAGAGTTATAGAGATAATTTTAATTTTATTTTATTTTTATTTTTTTTGTGACAGCCAGGCAACTCCAAGGGTTCATCTGACCATTTGGGTTCAAGAGTCTACCTGAGCAATACCCATTTTGTTTTTTTGTAATGCTACTCAGACGCACTAGTAAGATGTAGTTTGTCAACAGATAGAGCCTGACAACAGTCTCCCCTTTCTACCAGCGCCGCAAAGTCTGTGATTTCTGGGACAATTTGACTTGTAGATGCGAGATGACGGGCGGACGGACACCCCTCAGAGTGCACAATGTCTTGTCTCCACACCATCTTTGCTGTCCCGGCGGCTTTGATTCAAGCAATTACCAAGCGACTGGAGACTCGTGCTGACATTTGTCTATCAACAGAGCGGCAATTCACTTCTCTAATTAGCGTCTGTAGAGATGGAAGGAGGAGAGAGCGCAGGTGGGGGAGAGGTAGAGGGGGGGGGAGGACCCCCAGACTGAGTGAGAGAAAGATGATCAAGCCGTGAGAGTTGCTTGCTTGGACAATTAGGGGCTGGAAACTATCACTGAGCATGATCCTTTTTCCCCGACTAAAAGCTGAAAGAAAAAAAAAAAAAAAAAAAAAAAGCCTACCACACAACTTCCTCCCACCACACACACACACATTGTATTTAGTGCTATATTTGCCATGCAGACGGATGTTGGTATTTATTCTGATTTGTTTGTGGCCCAATAAGTGCAGGATTGCAATGCCGTGCTTCCCCAGTGTGAAGATGGATTTCTGGTTCTTTAGCCATTCTCTTCCTCTGAGGGCCTGGAACAAAGCGGCATCTGCACCCAGGAGATAGCCTGGGATAAAATATGTATTAGTTTCTTCCAAAGCCCCCCTCGCCTCTCTGTCTCATACCACTTTGGATGACAAAAAGCAGAGAATGAGAGGGAGAGGGGAGATGGGAGTTGTGCGGAAGATAGTGTAGATTTGAATCTACTGAATCTACTTACTGGGGGAATAGCCGGCGTTCGTGCGACAACTACTGCACACCCGCACATAAACACCACAACAAACAGCAATATAGTGAAATGCTGCTGCGATTCGCCACTTTTTTTTTTTTTTTTATTCCCATGCAGTGTCTCGTCTTACCGCACCACCCCCCATATCTGTAAGTAAAACCATTTAGTCGACTCAAATTTCGTCCATATTCTCTTCTCTGCCCTGGTTTGCTTCTCCCCCCCACCACCACCACCACCGCCGCGCTTTTCCCTTTTTCTCTTCGCTCCACTCTCTGTTTTTCTAATTTCTTCTCTTTCCTCCTCCAGCTGACAGGCTCTGGGTTTTCAAGAGAAGAAAGCGGGCATTAATTAAGACAGTGCCAGCTGTAATTTTCTTGGGAAGTAAATTTCTGCACAACTAAAGGTTACGGGGACCTTTTCACTGTCAGAATTTACTACAGCCCGTGAATGTTAATGCAGCTAATGAAGACATGCTCTCAGAGTCTGAACTTAAAAAACTACCACTAGCAGGAGAGGGCGAGAGAAGGAGGGAGGGACGGAGGACGGGGGCAGATTGCTGATGCACTAGAAGATGGTGGTAGTCCTGCTATGTGACAAATTCATATTTATTCTCATGATTCGTCTCCACTGAGTCGCCGGTAAATCTATTACTGTATGTTTGATTTTGACTGAGAAAGATTGTTATTTCATACGTGTTAAAATGTTGACTCCTGTGCTACTGAAACCACTGTAGGCATGATTTACATCGTGTATTGATTTTAGAAGAGCCGAGAGCATCGAAATTACAAAACTATAAGGTGGACAAACATAATTCATACTGGATGAATTATCTGTTGCAATTAACAGAGACAAGAAGGATTTTAAAATATATATATTTTTTTATATATAATATATATTTTTGTTTTTATAATGGATTTAAGTTAACAGCTATTATGTCTATTGTTTGCAGTTAAGTTTTGAATTTCACTGGCCTGTCCATGAAAATGTCTTTCAGCAGGTGGGTGCAAGTATAAATCCATGACCTTGACCTAGAACAGCGTAGGGGTTTGGCGGGCATAGCGGGTGTTGCAGTTGCCTGTGTTTTCCTTGTTTCAAATCCGGCGTCCATGATGAATGAATGGGCTCTAAATGGCTGTGATCTAGATAACAAATCCGGCAGCAGCAGCAGCGGCAGCAGCAGCAGCAGCAGCCAGGTGAACAGGCTAAAAGAGGCACAACACTGGAATACTTGGAGATGAATATCGAGGTTGGGATGAATGTAAATTTTGCACGGAGCTTCGATTTCAGTTCAGGATATTCATCTAGAAGTTGCTGGATGAAAAAAAAAAGATGATCACTTTTAGATGTAAACAGTTGGCGCTGATTTAGCAACGTGAATTCAGAATGTGGTCTTTTGTCTCTATAACACAGATGGATCTTGGTCTAACTATTTTTTCTAACTTTTTCTTACTGTCTCTCAATTGAACTATCCGTTCAATTGAGAGACAGTAGTAAAGGACTTAAGTAGCTCATTGAAGCTGTCTCTATTGTGAACCCCACATCATGTGAAAATCTGTCAAGGTGACTCAGGGAGAAATGTGTACAGACGAGGTCATATCTTAAAGTATTTTTCATGTTGTGTTCAGTCACATTAGCCGACTTCCTGACTCTCTGACTCTCTCCTTCTTTGAAGTTGCGGTGACAGGCGACCAACCGAAACACACCGTTACCTTGAATAAAATAACAGATTAACCTATTCCATTCATTCAGACTGAAAATGTCAAATGCGCCAGTCAGGTTTACCAGAGAATTTTCTGCAGAAAGGAAAAAAAAACAAAAAAAACTGCAAGGACCCTGCTGTTTAGAGAGAACACATGTAGAAACATTTATGAACTTGCTAGAATGGGGTCACTGGCATAGTTTAGCAATCATCAGTAGTTAATCAGACATTTAAGACAGATAGAGAACGTGTCGGCTGAATGTTTACTGACAATGTGTTTTATTAGTAGTCCCACAAGACAAACAAATAAAAATGTTTCTTATGGTTATGCCAAGGTACACAAAGCACTTGCTAAAGATTATGGAAAGATCATAGTCTTGGTTCAATATTCAGAAAGGCGAGAGAGGTTTGAGGTACAGGGGTGCACATCTTAATTACCATTTAACCAGAAGCAGAATCTTTAACAAATCTCAGCAAAAGACATGATAAATATTTATTCTGCATACAGTCACTGTAGTAAGTGTAGATATCAGTGCAAGCCTGCAATAATAATACATTCAACTTTTTAAGAGAGGTCTTACCTCACTAGCAGTGAAGTTTATATCAGGTTAGATATTTTAAAATGAAGCTTGATGACTCATTGTTCGTATATAATTATTACATATTCTGACTTTTGGACCATACATCAAAACTATTTGGTTAGGTTTAGGAGAGGGTCATACTTTAGGTTAAAACAGACTTCAACCTATTGAAATGTAAGTGATGTAACTCACGTCATGTAGCATATCGCCACTTACGTCTAAGTAAGTAAGTTACGCTGTTTATGTATATTAACCCAGGTATGTAGCAAACCTGAAAAACTAAACCTCTGGCCTCAGATGGGATTCCAGCCCCGTCCTTTGAAGGTACAGTCCATTGTATGACCCATCCAACCCTCCTGACTTGGACATGTCTTGGTCTTTATACTACTCCACCAGAGTGGACTGACCGGCTGTTGTATCTGATCGATTAAGAGCGAGAACAGGATTCTGTTTTTCATCAAGATAAGCCTATTCAAGAGATTTGCACTTCGGTTGACAGTGTGGATGTCACACACACGGTGGCTGGATTTTAATGCAGTCACTACAGCGTGGGTCAGGTTTCAAACAGTTTTCTCTTT
Organism: Acanthopagrus latus; assembly: GCF_904848185.1. Lineage (NCBI taxonomy): Eukaryota > Metazoa > Chordata > Actinopteri > Spariformes > Sparidae > Acanthopagrus > Acanthopagrus latus. Next base: position 10,588,469 of record NC_051042.1, read on the forward strand.
GTGCACAACACATCCATTTAAAATGGAAGCTCTACCAGTTGAACAGCATTAAACTATCACGACCTCCTATATCTATACTTCCTCCTATCTATAAAAAACAAAAAGACACAACATTTCAAGGGGAAACAATGTACTTGGATCATGTTTCATGCTGCAGTTTCAACGAAGAGTTGGGACATGCCAAAGTTTCTTTAATCTCAATAATCCAGAATCCTCAGCTGCCTAAACTCAAGCTGAACACTCAAATAGGTCCAACAGATCAGATCGCATTGCATTTACATTTTTTTTTTTTGTTCAGGTTTTTTTGCGTCTTGGCCCTCCTTCAGCTGCGGCAGGAGGAACATTTTGATTCAGAGGGAGCTGCTTCAAAAGGCCTTGAGGCCACTCACAAACAAAACACACCTCTGTCTGATAACCAAAGAAATGAGCAAAAATAATGCAAACAGATAAAACAGTGAGAGAAAAGGAGATAGAGAGCAAGTGAGGGAGAGGTAGATCAATGACAAGGTCAGAAACCGCCGAGGAGCCGGCGGACCTGGAGAAGTCCTGGAGAAAAGTAATATTTAACCCGAGGCTAGAGAATAATTTCACTTTCCCTCAGATCAGTTTAAAAAATCTCTTGCTGTCAGAGCTTGGCAGATTTATACAAATTAATGGCCTTTAGTTGAAAATCTCCCAGCGCTTGGATTATTAATTGTTAAAGTGCATACATTAAACAAAATGAGCAAAAAGTCATTTTCATAAATTATCTCATACTAAAAAAAAAAAAAAAAAAACTTTGTAGGTAAAAGGGATTGTTGGCCTGGCTTTTGTACGGACAGAGTGTGATACTTAAAAAGACGTAACTACCATAAATATGTATATGCAAGGTGTAACAGAGAGGGAAGAGAGAGCAAAAGGAAGGGGAAAAAATAGATGAACGGACTGAAATTAGGAAAAAAAGACAAAAGGAGAGGTGAACTTAAGCCTTAGAACAGATCTCATTATGCCTTTTTTGGCTTCTTTCCATATATAATGTGTGTGTGTGTGTGTGTGTGTGACAGAGAGAATTAAAACAACATAACCAGAGAAGTGTGAGTAGCAGGTATTGTTGTGTTGCCAGGTCCTGACAGGTCCGCCTGCTGTCCTTGCAGAAGTATAATTACGGACCACCACAGTTAGCTAAGCTTGCTCCAGCACATCGGTGTGGGCTCAGCATGCATACCCACCTTTCTGCTTCCACAACGGACACAATACCAAAAACACAAACTGAGTGTTGTTCAGTTAGAGTCCGTTGATTTTCATTTCATCTGCCACTGAAAAGAAAACCAAAAAGTGAGGGAATGCTTATGTATTCACAACGTAAACAATCACAACAGAAGCATCCATATAAAATCACAGCAATGTAGAACAACATACCCTTATGACAATTAATGGTGTTTTTTTTTTTTGTTTTTTTTTAATGGGGACATTAAATTTATTCTCTGACAGACAAAAAAAACAAAAAAAAAAACATCCTGATTGGAATGTTACAAGTCTTCGTATTAAACAAGATCACAGCAAAATGGCAAGAGGATGGCAAGGTATCAAATGAGTAGTGTACAACATGTGTAACTATTCCTTTAAGATGCCATCCTAGTTCACGAAGTTGGTGATGAAGTGAGGAAAGCTAATTAACTAAAGCTCAGAGATGGTTAATTCATTTTTCTATTTATCAAACTTAATGAACTTTTGTGCAGTTAGCATAACAATGGATAACCATTATGACCAACACAAGAACCTAAGAGTTTGCTAAATCCTAAAGCCTTCATGGGTTTTTATTTTTTGACAAAAACACAAAAGAAAGATATGATCCATATTATGTTATATTGATTATTGTTTCTATGACAGTCATGTGACACTGCTAAAGCAGCTTCATACAGTCATTTCACAGGAACTGGAACATTTTTTACAATGTCATCCGAATTTGCACTTTGCACAAGAAGTGTCTGTCTTCTTTGTACAGTACTGAAGTGTGTTTCAGACACTTCTGAATTTCTCATCAGAATTACACTCTCATTGTCCACACACACAAATACACTCTCTCTCTCTCTCTCTCTCTCTCACACACACACACACACACACACACACTGGGCTGAGTGATGGGTACTTGAGGTGTCACTGGTCCTACTGGCGGGGATAGAGAGAGAGGGCGGCAGGCAGAGAGTAGGATGAGATGTTATTTCCTAAATTTGGCCCCTAGGACAAAGGAGAGGCCTGTTTGATATTCATCTATCCGCCAGTGGCAGACTGGCGGGGGAGCCTGTGAAAATCTATTCACTATGATAATGAACAAATTGTCATACATTGGGCTCTGTCTCCCCTTGACAGTGATAGTTATCAAAGAGAGAGATCGAGGCAAAGGCCGAGTGTGTGTGTGTGTGTGTGTGTGTGTGTGTGTGTGTGTGTGTGCGTGCCGCCCAGATTGTCTCCGTTCCAGAGCAGTGGCTGTCATTAGAAAGACAAGCCTCCTGGCAGGAAGCTCCTGTCATGTCACAGCCTCACACTTAAACGCTGTCACACCTGATTGATACATTCAGCACTGCTAGTTGTGTGTGTGCGCATGTGTGCGTGTGTGTGTGTGCGTCTAAATAGTACTCCAGATTAATGGTTTTTTATCCCTGATTGTGGAACCATTTTTTCACTACCTGCGGTGTACTATCGTGTTTTTCCTTGATCATTCATTTCAGGATCGATTTATGGGATGTTGTTTTCAACAAGGAGGACTACCGAAGAGTTCACAAGTCGTGAATTAAATGTATTCTTTCCTGCAAAGGCAAATGACAGAAGTTAGCGGTTTGGTGTTCAAAAGGTCAAAGGTCATGGCAACATTTGGTATCACCCAAAATTTTATGCAAACACAGATCTTGTATCAGCCCAGTTGCCAGGACAAAATGTTGGTGTTTCATCTTTCTGAAAACCATTGATGGTTTCACATTCACAACTGTCATACACTATGTACCATATTGACATTTTAGTAACGCATGTCATATCACAATCACATTACATATTTATTTAAGACCCAACTTATCAGTTGGTGAAGGGGATGGTGGTGGAGGTGTGCCTTGGCAACAAGGCTGCCAAGACAGTGACTGCAGTTTGAGACTATGTTTCAACATTTGTACGTGTGTCACCATTGGATCTTTGAAGGAAACTACGGGACAATTTCCAGACATGATTGTGGTGGGGAAAAAAAAAAAAACTTTCACCACAAACAAAAACCTTGACCCCTGAAATTCTCCTGGTCATTTTGTGCCGACCAAAGCAGGTATCAGTGTTGTCACAACATGATGACATTTGAACCTATAAAACATATAATTTTATCCTGATGAATCCATCTTTAAGAAAAACAATCATGATTATGTGTATGTAAGGTATTCTAAGCACCTCATGAATGCACTGCTTATGATATTATTAATGACCTGGCATAAGATCAGGTCACGCAGTATCTAAGGAGGCAAAATGTTTGTGTACATTTTCCTTTGCATCAACGATTGCTACTCGTCATCTGACACATACTGCATTGCTCTGATTTGATGTTGAGACAGATGCTCAGTGCACCACCACAGGACAGTTTCACTCATGTTCCTATCAAATGTGTGTCAGCTCTTATGTAATTTGCATGCAATTAGCATAGAGATGCCCAAAGGGTCTGAGGTCACCCAGAGTAAAAAGTCGAACATGTCGGTTAATCGGATCACAGCTCACATTCAGTGCGGAGATGAATGTATTCACTGGGGGGATTCTTTAATTGGACGTGGAACATTGTGCTTGGTTGTACCTGAGGACAGTTTATATAATTTGCATATACCATTTGATTTATACAGTCTTGTACTTGATTTACAAAAAAAGAAAAAAGAAATAGAAATAGAAGCAAATCCTCCATGTATTAATTATAATAATTTCTGAAAAAGATTCTTAAGACAGTCATGTTTGGAAACTTGGAACATTAATCGATAAAGAGGGCTTTTTACATTTTACACAAATACTATGTTTGTAGAACTTTTGGCTTTGTATTTTGGAGGATTTCCTCACTTTCTGCTTAAATTGTTGACCCACATGGTGAATGAAGTCACAATCACAATGGAAGCTCAAACATTCATTCTTTTGGTTAGTTGTCACCCATAGTCCTTAATGGTCTTGCAGTTGTGGAAGTATACATGTGTTATTATCTCTGGCTGGTGAAATGGCAGAATGACGGGTTATACTGAGACCATCTGCAGGAGTTTTTTAAATTCCTATCCGCAGGTGGCTGCTTTGTCTCAGGTGGACATAATGTACAGGAAGGGACTCCTGAATTCCAGAGAACAGAGCAGATAGGTGACAAAGCGGTAGCATAGTCAGTGTCAGAATTTGTTAAGTTCACAGAAGTCTTTTCAAAGTATCATCAATCAGCTGAAAGAAAGAAGGCATTACAGGTGCTATTAGACATCATAACCAACATATTTTCATACCTAAATGATGAAATAGGTTGATGGTTAATGACTCCCAAAACAATGTATCAACACCACATTGCAGTTTGGTGTAAAGTAAGTACATTACTTATGTAGTTGTAATGACATACAGTGACATAAGTTAACTACATTAGAACTAACCATTTACTTTTAAACTTGACATGAACAGTGGCCTCTTGGATAGATAGTGTGTCTTTGTTCTACCTATTCATCTTCCCTGCCCCCTTTTCTACAGTACAGACTTACTTGCTCCTTATACTACATCACCCAACAACCTCCTTTGCTGCTGTAATAATTACAACTGCCACTAGAGGTCGTAGTCAGGACTGAAACGTAAATGGGTCATAATAAATCGACCTATATGGTTGTTTATTCTGATGAAGACAGGCTTTCATCATGCAACCAGAGTACTTAGACAAATGTGTACTTTAACAGTGGTGGAACTGTTAAAGTATGACAATGTACATTTACTCAAATTCAGTGTTTAACTTACATGCTTTAATTTATTGTATTGTCTTTCCACACAGCTCCACCTCTGCCAATTGCAGCAGTACAATCCTGCTTAGTGATGTTAGTGCATAAGTTATAATAATCCAGTGCTATTTATATAATAATATGACAATTACATCAAGTACTGAAATACATACAGAATATACTTATCAAGAATACTTGAAAATGAGTTCCAATGAAGAGCAGCTGCTGGATGGAGGGATCTGTGGGTCACCACCATCCATACAGGTATTGGAGCTCTTCACCAGATGCCCACCATAATGCCCTTGACAGTGGAAATCCAAACAAAGTGTGTACGCTCCAGAGGACGTGTGCTGAATTACCCTAAGGAAATAGTAAAAAAAATAACAGTAATAAAGGCGAGGCTGTAGGTGGCTCTCAGAATGCTTGGCCTGATATTGCAGATAAATCATCCTAATGGCTGACTTAAAAACTCTGCATTCTTAAATAGGGACGAGGGGGGTGTAATGCACAGACAAATACAAATATGTATAATACATGGATGTGAGGCCTTGCATTCAAATGTGGTGAACAGGTAGCGCTTGAATTATTGAGTATTTGTATTTTAGAAATATTTGTGTCCCACTTTGATGACCTCAGTCCAGTCTCGCCATTCCCGCTAGAGTCACAGGAACAAACTCCACATCTGCACTGCATTTGGTTAATTTATTTGGTCACTGATGCACATATTTTGAAGATGCCTCTAAAGTCACCTTTTTTACATTGTTATCACTTTTATTGACCGAATATTGAGGGCTCTATCTTATGCTTGGTGCAAAGTGTGGCACAGCACAGCAGTGTCATTGCTAGTTTCAGACTGACGCAGTGATCATTTTCACACCCAGTGCCAATGATGTGCAAATAGCAAATGTACTTGTGCCCACCTTTGCGCTCCTGGGTGTGTCGGCCTTAAAGTGAGGTGTGGTCAGGCATGCCGATAGCGGCAATCTTGAGGCAGTAGAAAGCGACAGCAACGTAGACCATCAAAAAGCTGTTCTAAAGTCAATGGCGCAGTCTGTTTATTGCTATTTGAAGGAGGGATTATTCAGTCCGATGCTTCTACACATTATTTCTAATATTTCCATACATGCAGCAATGTCATGGTTACAAATATCATGGCAAATGTAAGCAAACTCTCAAAAGGACATAGAAATAAATGTTTAGCTTCAGCTTGCAATAAATATGTTTTCACAGAATCTCTGGATGGCATGTGTAAAAGAACAGAGAATGTGAATTAACATGGAGTACTTATCGATCCCGTGGGCACGTCAGAAGTTTTAAATAATCAATGACGTTTATCAGCTTTTGTGTCCGCATGTTAATGTAGAGATACAAATTGTTTCTGCTGCTGAAGGATCGCCGTAGGTCATTAAAATGTTCCTCATTAAGGACATATTTCACCTCTCTCGTCCCACCAGTTAATGATCAGGATGACACGTTTTATGAGCTGTCCCGCCTGATCCACAGACTGCGATCCATGAACACACAGAGGGATGTGCAGCAGTGCTCCTCCTCACTCAAATATCAGTGTATTTCTTCATATGCAGTCAAACAGAGTCGCTAACACACATCACACCACATCACACCACATCACTGTCCCTCAGCAAAGAAGCGCACCATTTTTAAATATGACAACATTCTGAGGCACCTGTCTCGTGAAGGGAATGGTAGATGACACTCAGATTGGTTTCAATTTTGTTTTGTTCCACCCAAAACACACCCATGACAAGTTCAGAGTCCGAATATAACCTCTTTGCGCCCTGCAACACACTTTGCGCCTAGCTGTTTAAGTAGCAAAATGGACTAAACAACGCAGGAGGAAGTCGAGTCAAACAAGCGCAGAACTCTCATCTAGGAGACCAATATTCGTGTCCAGTGTGACTAAATAGCGTGACTAAAGTTACGTATATATAGCGCAGGTAAGTTTGTAACTGATGTAACTTAAAAAAAGAAAAAAAAAACTACTGATTTTAAGTAGTTTTCCTGCCAGAACCCATTCAAACCACAAGCACACAGCAAAGTTCTGGTACACCTGTCATTGGTACACTACAATGGTCATGTTGGTTTGAGAACATTGATGTACAATATGTCATTTTTGGAGTCACAGCAATCGAAGAAACGGTACTTTTGGTACCATCCAAACTTTTGTTAATGGAAACACACAAATATAATATTCTAACACATTACAAACTGAACTAAAGTGCGCTGAACTGCGTGGTGAAAGCAAGGTTTAGATGACTCAGCCACCGAGACGCCCACAGATTCCTGTCACTTTCCATTGGTCTTTGGATATCAAAAGTGGCTATGATGAAACCAGGAAATCTGTATATTTAAACACGTGGTGCCAACCCAGAGGTCTTCCTGGAGAGGATAATTCACATGCAAAACAAGCACACCTGAACAGAAATCTCTGACGCCGCTCCAACCTGCTTTACAGACAAACGACAAGAGAAACAAACGCTCCCAGCAATCTCTACTCTACCTGCCTAGCACGGCCAAGTGATGGAAAGAAGCAGTGGGTGAGTGGGTGGATGGGGGGGGTTTGGGGGGGGGGGGGTGGGGGGGTCACTGATATACATGCCGTGCCCTTAAGGAGATGACGGCCCCTGTCACAAGGCAGAGGGCCCTGCGACACGCCGGGATATAAATCTACACAGGAGATAAAGAAAGTACATGATGAATTAAGCCGGTGCATATAAATTCTTAAGAGCCTCCATTTTAATGCCGGTCATTATTCAACAAATTTTTCTAAGAAATGCCACATGGGCAGGAACAAGTAATTAGGGGGAGAAAAGTGAAACTGTCACCCGTAATGGTTTACTCCGCCGCCTCACCTTATCAGGGGAAGGAGAGAGAGAGGGAGATAGAGAGAGAAGGGGGGGCAGAGAGAGAGAGAAAGAGAGAGAGCTCCATGGGGCCATGCTGTAGCTACCAAACTGCCATTAGGCCAATTCTGAAGACTAAGTGTTCGGGAGCTGCAAATCTGCCCACAGTCTCAGTCCTGCATTCAAAGCATTGTTAAAGGGAATGTTGTTTTCCTTACCTCAGTCTCCCCTCTCTCCCTCTCCCTTCTTCCGCTCTCTCAAATCGGCCAAGGCCTCAATAAATCTGCGGTCACGGGGGATATTGTTAGTGTTGGCCAAAGTACTATTAAAATGAAGGTAAATTTATGGATGACACTTTGTAACAATTAATCAGGAAATGTTGATTAATAAAGTTGGTCGGTTATCCTCCTGAAACCGAGGGAGGCTTCGCCACATTGTCAGGCTGATCATTTTATTCATTATTTTTGATTAATGTACCCAGATACCCTGACTCTAAGAGAAGAGGAAAGGAGGGAAAAGGGGAGGGGGGGAGTGTGAGGGGGCACTTATCCTCTATGCAAAATCATAAATAGTGAATGAGTGTGTATACGGGTATAACCTTGGCCGTGGCAAAGGGATTTGAGGGGAGGGTGGGTGGGGTGGGGGGGAGAGGGGGGAGCGAATGTGCGCATTCAGCAAAATAAACTGCAAGTGGGGATTAAGGAAACAAAATAGGTGGAGGGGGGTGTTGGGGGGGGGGGTGCAGTTTGATGAACATCACCTCTCTGGACCTGTCCGTCTTCACTGGACGCCCATGATTAATTAGTTTGTTTAGATACTCAATTAGCCCAGCCATGCAGAGAAAGGCATGGAAAGAGCGTGTGTGTGAGAGAGAGAGTGAGAGAGGATGGAGCGATGAAGGGTCAGGGAGGGGAGGGGGGTGGGGTGTTGTGGGGTTGGTAGGGGGTTAAATAAAAACTGTGGAAGAAAAAAAAAAGATACGGAGAGGAGGTGAGCTGGAGGAGGGAGCGATGGAAACCTGAGATATGGGAGAACAGATGAGCGAGGATTACTTGGCCGTGTAATGTAATGTAACTCTCTCGCGTGGATCTGATGATAGTCTTAAGATTTGATATCAGAGCTGTTTAACTTTTATACACAGAGGATCCCCAAAATGCTGCACTGAAACTTGAATTATCATCCACCTTCATCCCAGCGTTTTGCGCAAGGTACAACACAAACAACTTGTCCCCTTACTTTAATTCACCCCCACCAAGGCGGACCTTAATGACTGATATATTCACATTAAACATGAAACATGTTTCTGCTTGATGTTTCTGCTTGAGTCAGAAATGAGCGTTTGACCAACGGAATGTTGTTTTTCGAGGTAAAGGAAGAGGCAGAAGCATTACTTTGTCCTCATTAATCAACTTACCATTCCACTGCACTGTCCTCTTGGGACTTGAAATCAAAGTTGATGAGTCTTAAATCCAATTTAGGCTCAGGGACCTTGATTAGGGGAATATGTGATCTCAGGTGTGAGCAGGTTGATCTTACCCCTCACGACTGACAGCAGCTGATAGCGAATCATCTCTGTCAACTAACTTTTGATTTTTCTTCTTCTTCTTTTTTTTTTTTTTTTCCAAAACAAGCATCTCTGATATGTAGTACAATTAGATGCTGCAATATATGGGACAGAGGAAAATATTCTAATTAATTCTTCGAGGAGATTCTCCTTCAGCCTTACAGTTGCCATGCTTAAAAGTCAGAGTGCATGTTATCTAGTGCATCAGAGGCCTGCGATATGACAACCACTTTTACCACATGCAACTCATACATTAAGTGTGAACTATTTGAGCAACTTTTTCACTGATAAGTTCCATTTCAAGTTTCCATTATGAGAGCAGCCTAGTGTGTGACATGTGCCACTGGATGTTCAACTACTTTTGAGTCTATGAGCTCATCCGAAACTCAGTGTTGTATCTAGAAAACCTTACCTCACCTAGTCTTGCTAAGAATCCTTGCAAAAAAAACAAAAAAAAAACAAAACAAAACAAAAAAACAAGTAAGTGTGCAGCATTTTATATTGCATCAAATTATTGTCTATGTGATAAGGCGTCACTTGTCGCCCTGCATTTACCAGCGTCTGAGAAGTTGAGTGCAGCTCAGGCCGCATTTTTCTGCGCGCACCTGACCCAGTCTGACCTGAACGCCACAGGCGAGGACTCGAGCCCGAAGCTGTTAATGTAAGCTGAAGCAGTGAGAGAGTTACTCTGTTACTCTGTTACTCTGTCATGCAGTTGTTACCATGGTTACAGCTTGCCTGTTTACCTCTGATTACAGACATGTGCCGTGCACACTGTAAAAAGAGTTGCCTATGTCTTGCATCAAAAGCATTGTCCCATAAATCGCAAAACTAATGTAGACAGTGGGTCCATCAGACATTATCAGTTGTCTGCCAGTTTCAGTCATCATATCATTTTAACTGTACTTTATTTCACCTTTTTTTATGATTTATTTACAAAATTGAACCCAAACCCGGCCATCATTTCAACATTTTTTGTCCAAACCAGAACCAGAACCCCTCACTGACAAAGGATGCATTCAAGGATATTTCAGCAGGGTTCACTTGCAGCATTCAAACTGCTGACAGTGGGTTGAAAGGCTCCTTGATATATGGTGACACACTTACGTTTGGAACAGGTAAACAGTTCAAAATCCAATGAAAGGGAGGAAAGTAGCAGGTAGGTAGGACATCTGCAACAGCTAATCATTAACATGACAGGTCATCTGACAACATGTTACATGGTAAGTAATACATCACGTCCTTTGAATGCGCACACAGGGACGTCAGTTTGGTTGTCTGGAATACAGCTCAAAACCCCAAACTGAACTTAAGTGATGCTCCCACAGGGCAGAATGAAATAAAACATGACTTCTTCCTGCAGTATTTTCTGTCCAGAGATGTTAGCAGATGGTGGAAGTAAATAAAGCTGACTAGAATTAAACACAGTACATTATTATCAACAACTGTTGACACAGTAGGCATCCCATCCCTTTTACTAAGAAGTGTAGATTGGTCAAAATGCCCTTTAAATTCCACCTTTGGTGAGCACAGTGTGATTTGATTATTACAATTTCTGCTGCTCCGGGGCTCTCAGTCAAAACAAAACAAAAACATGTAAATAATATGGGATCATGCGAGTTGTTGTCCGATAAAAGAAAAAAAAAATATCTATCAATGTGACTCAGGCACAAATGTTAACAGCAATTTTTTAAAAAAGGTTTTATTCATATACATTACTCTCCCCTTGAAGTTCTAGTGACAGGCCGCCAATTGAAAAGGTTACTTTAAACAAAACGACAGCTTTCTCTGGGTTTGGACATTATTAAAAACATTTGTGATAATATGAGTGCACAACTTAACAAAACGCACAGCAAATGTCAATTTTAGACATTGTCACGTGGAAATGCTGCATTTTATATCTTTAAGAGCATGACCTCTGCTTTTTATTAAATGCCATTGTACAAGGAATTTTAAAAGCATGTGGAAGAAAGTAAAACAACATATTTTGTCTCACTGCTTCCGAGAATGAACTTGATGATATTACAAGTCAAAAGCAACTAAAAACTAATAGAAAAAAAAAGGAAAAAAAAAAAAAAGATTTTAGCATGAATCAGTTTCAACTGATGTGAGGCATGTGTCCTTTTTGGAGGTAGTGCACGTTTTGTGTATGTGTATTTGAATTAGGTAAATAGGTAAAAAAAAAAAAAACACTGACTGCATTATGGTGTATCATAAATTAAAATGGATGAATATCTGTCAAAGAGTCCATGTGTGCACACCCATATCCTCACACGGTCAAGCATGTGTTCAGTCAGGAGCAGTATGGTGCCACGAAGCCCTCTTTTTCACTTTGTCACATCAAATTTGCTAAAACAAGTGTGAAAACACAACTGTTCTCTCTGACTGTCTCTTCTCCTTTGTTCTCTGCTCTGCTCCCCTCCCATCCACTCTCTGCAAGCTGGGACAAATGGCTGCTTTGGGACAGTGTGTGCTTGTGTGCGACTGTGTGTGTGTGTGTGTAGGGGGGTGTCTCATTGTGTTACGTGTGATAAACTGCTGTGACAGCAGAAATGTTTGTGTGACAAGCGCTCCGCGGTTGGAGTCCATTAGCTGCCTCTTTTGAGTCTCCTTGGCGGGTTATCACTCTCAAACACATACACACACACGCACTTATATACACACACAAATAAATGCATACACTTACTCGCACACACATATATACAGTGCAGAAACGAGACAGCTCTCTACCACTCTTGGTGCTTGTGTCCTAGCAACATGTGTCTCAGGGCATCGCTCTTGTGCGCTGGGTTTATTGTGTATGTGTGCATATGTGTTTGTATGTGTTTTCCTACAGTATTCATGTGAGAAAGAAGAACATGTTTGAATGGTTGGACTTAATAACACTTATGCATGGTATTTTATACATAAAGGTTACACGGCCATTATAATGCTCACCAGTAGCAGTAGCGGCATTTTGAGGGAGCACGATGTGAGAAATTACAGTTATCACAATCTATGTTACAAACCCAACATAGAAAAATATTACACATTTGTTATGTGCCACAATGGATTTTCAATATGTTGTGGATCCAAAGGCTTAAACTCTTTTTTTTTTTTTTTTCAAAAGCACCCACCATACATTTTGTATATACCATCCCTGTAACAAGCAGGAATTATGTTGTGATTGAAGTGACAATTGTACCACAGTGTGAGTCACAATAGACTGTACACTGTTTGTGCTTTTTATGGCATGCTCTATCAGCTGAAATTGTTATAAACCCTACCAAAGTAATGGGCTACTCCTATATAAATTGTTTGGATTTACAACAGTGCTTTATGGTAATTCCACCTTCATCACACATGCAAGCCTGGTTTGTGGCAAAAGGGAAGGTCCTCACCTTTGAATTTGAATACTTCATTAGTTAATCCAGTCACTAGAGTAACTGCTGGCAATGTACAGCTCTGCAAACATGGGTGTATTCAATCTTACATTCATTTCTCTTAGTTGCAACTGTGCATTTTTGGGCATGTTTTGGGTTCATTTTTTTTTTTTTTATTCATATTGTGACAACATGGCACTTGGTAATCTAGTTAGGTTTTGAAAACCGTTTAGTTAGGGTTAGGAACAGATAATGCTTAGGCTTAAAATAGTTGGTTTTGTAGCCACAAACACATCCAGAGATGTCCCAATGTCTCATCCAAGAGAACTGGCTTTTGGTTGCCACAAACACAGCTGGAATTTGTTATATAAATATAAATATATATATATATATATATATATATATATATATATATATATATATATATATATATATATATATATATATATATATATCTGGTGCTTTCTCACAAAAAAAAAAGGTTGGAAAGCAGTCTTGAACAGTGGTCAATGGGTTTGTGGCCTTCTTGTCTAGTGTTCAAATAATATCACATGTATTGCAGAAATGTCAAAATGATGCATATGACATATACACATTTGCATGTGTCCATGATTTGCTGAAATGTTGACCGCCAACATTTTAGTCTGGGTATTAGTCTGCATCAGTTGTCCATTTTTCCTGCAATTCGTGACTTTATCAGGAAGACGTAGCCATGGCCGAAATGATTCCGTATTTACTGCTAAAACGAAACTAAAGGTTATCCTGAATTGTGCACACTTCATAAACCTCAAAAATCATATTTCATTCAATTTCAAAGTGGGATGGAATGGTAAGTGTCCACTGCACTACTTAAACACAATTAGACGTTGTAAAAAATGGTGGTGTGTGTCAGCAGTCAGTGACGATACAATGATAAACTGTTCATTTCAGTTTTAAGGTGACAGTTTAAGGTGATAAGGTGATTTCGGACAGACCAAAGTTTTCGTAAAAGTAGCAGTGACCTGATGATGTCACTTGGTCCTTGATGCTCTCCCCTGGTGCAGTATTAGTACAACATGAGCCTGTGTCACCCCCCCCCCTTCAATGGCTCAATAGTATTTGGAACAAATCGCTCCATTCCTCGAGTCCAAAATTCCCCTTGGAGCAGTGCCGCTCTCGTATCGCCGCTGTCTGGCGTTTAGCCCAGCCTCGCCTTCCAAATGGGTCTAACCTTGAGGGACTTGTTTGACCCCCCACCCCCCCGACCAACACCATCACCACGCCACCCCCAACTCCCCAGTTCATGCACATGTGCCCAAACACACGCAGATACACACTTTCCCAAACCAAGTGGATTGAATAATTGATGCCTATCACTCTGATGCGTTTGTTAAGCTACACAAGTCAGACAGGGACTGTCAGAATGTCTGTGTGTATGCGTGCCTCTACTGGTTACTGTGTGTGCGTCTTCCAAAATCCCCCACTCTCCCATCATCACAGAAAACATGTACTGTCCCCTCCGACATTCATCATAAACTCCATATGTTGTTTTTTTTTTTTTTGTTTTTTTTTTCCCCCCTCTGTCTCTCTCGTTTCATTCTCCCAGAGACCCAGAACTGACAAACACACAAACCGTTTCTGATGTGAAACAGTGGACCAGACGAGCTTTTAGACCTCTCACACTGACAGTTGAGGGAATAGAGTGTGGAAGGCTGTGGGAGAGCCATGCAAGTTTAAACAGACAATAAGAGAGGGGAAGAATAGTTTGTTTTTAAAAAAAAAAAAAAAAAAACGAGGGAGAGAGATGTTGACAGATGAAACAGGGAAAAAAAGCAAAGAGCAGCCAGAGAGGCACTGAATTCACTTTGTGTATTTCCAAGTCAAATGTCTCAACTATTTTGCCTCTGTGGTGGCAAAACTGTGTTTGTGGCGTGGCACAATGTCTTTTGTGTCTTGTTTGAGGGAGAAGACTGTCATAACACAAAGAGATATCAGCCTTTTAAAAGACACGGGCAAGACCAAGGACATGGCAGCAAGTTATTCAAAATGTGGTTTTACCCTTGAAACAGACACAGATTTATCGGGGTAAACTAAGGTTTTATTTGGATTGGGGTCATATTCATGTCAAGTTAGGTCAGTAATTACATTACATCAGTGCTGGTTTGTTTGCTGTGAAATGGTAAAAAAAAAAAAAAAAAAAAAAAAAAAGCCAGAGAATCCCACTGTTCTATCCTTGCAAGTAGCTGCTGAAAATGACGACAGAAAGACAACAAGAGGGGAAGGCAATAACAAACATTCATCAAAACTACAGGGAGGATGAGGCTATTCATTCTAGAGGCAGAGAAGAGAAATATCATCAATATTTGACATTGTTTTATGGAGAAGCCACTTGATTTCGTCCCAGGTCCTGTGCGGGTGACCAGCAGCAATCAATTACCATTGACAAGATTTGTGTACATGGAAGGCCTTCGCACTTTGTTTCGCTCTGCCCTGCCGCTGTGAAGTTGCCTCCTCAGAGATCACAAACCAAGCCCTTAGCGAGTGTTCCATCTTCCCGCTGACTGCTTGGCATCATTACTCTAAGCCTGCCAGTATAAAGAGAATATTGGACTAATTATGTGGTGTGCTAGTGAAATTCAAAGCGGAAGCGGGCCTGTGTTCAAGCAAACACTGATGATGAGCAGACTAATGCAAAAGTTTACGACAGAATTCTTTGTAAACTGTAGCGCTCTCCGTTACTGCTACCGGACTTCTATGTAATCAGAACCTAAATATCCACTGTAGGCGAGGAGGGAGTGGGAGATTGTCGTAGCCATTTGCTTATAATGTAGCTAAATTTAATGTATGTTCTTTAATTAAAAATTTGATGATGTTGCTCGTGCAATTACTGAAGAAATATTTATCACAGTGAACTGGTGAACTACAATAACAACGCTATATTGTACCATGAAGTTCCATCACCCGTATAGGCTGGTAGTTTGCCAATGAATCCCTGACCAGACAGCTACACTGATGTTGAACAATTCTGCAAATCCTGGAATACATTTAATGACAACGTTTCATAACATCAAATGCCAAAATTATGAAATAAGATATATAATAACGATATATGATATCATTATAAACACATTACTGAACCCAGTCTCCAGAACAATATATTTGCAATTTATGTTTGTGAGGTAAACTGATACCCACAAATCTGTCAGTGTCATATATGACATATTGACATTTCTATGGTGTCAATAACGTCCGCATTACATATACATGAGCTGATTTGTAGGCGAGGGCCGGGACGCTGTGTCTGCATGCGCCACCATCTTTTTTCATGTCAGGGGGACGGATGGGATGTCGGTGGCGTGACAGCTGGCGAGACAGTTACAGAGACCGCTGTTCAAGACAGCATGGAACCACTGAATATTCTTTACAAGATGTCAGGACAATTTCCAACTGTGTTAATGGTTATTTTGGCGCACTGGAAGACAATACATTTCAGCCAAAGCAAATATCAACCTATTTGTCATAATCACCATTATAGATTATAACAAGGTTAACAGAGTGACATACTGGGAGCTGTTGAGAATCGGGGTTGTTTTGGGTGTAATACCAGAAAAAAAAAGTTTTAACCGCCATAAAGAATTAGGGTGAATTCTGAAATTAAAGAATACAAATACACATTAAATAAAGTAAAAAATACTACCTGGTCATGGTAACATGGGGTCACGTGATATTAGGTTCATCACTATTAAAATTTTTAAAAATAACATGGTTGTCTGGTTACCTATTAACTCATTTGGTGATGTTAACAGGCCTTGTTCCTCTGCACCTCAGAGTTATACAGTATCACTGTGCATTGGAATATCAGAACGATAAGGCTTCTAGTAGGACAGGCCGGACAGGATTTTAGCATCATGTATACTAATGCAACGCCTATGACCTGCATTAGCAAATCAAGGTAATGATTTCAGACCATGAAAGCTTAAGTGCTTGTTTTCAGACAGCTTTGTTGTTTTTCTTTTGTTTAACAATTGCTCACTTACATTCCTCGGCACCATGTTCAGAGAGAGAGAGAGAGAGAGTAGTAGTTGATTTTTGTACAATAAGATTTCTTCAAAAAGTGGGAAAAGTGTCAATAACATAAATCTGCAATGCAGGACTTTTACATATAAATGAAAGTTGGTTACATTTAAGCCAAATGAGTTCTCACACGTCGTGATTCAGCCTATAACCACCAGCTAAAGTCCTTCGGAGCTTAGAAACCTGGAGCCTGTGGCAACTTTCCGACACTACGCACCAGTAGCGATGCATTTTACCCCAACTTGATTTGCCAGAGCTGAAGGCGGGAGCCACCATAGCGACTGCATAGGCCACAGCAAACGGGGGTGTCGTGCGGCCTCTGGCATCGCAAAAACATCTACAGTGTTTGTGCAATTACCCTTGCTGCCAAAAGGGGGAGACCAAACATTCCGCACTGCAGGTTTTAATAATTGGTTTTACAGTGTTACAATGAAACCTACTAGAACATCTTTCAGAGCCCCTAACAGTTCCCATACAGTCTCGTTTACGCTTGTGCCATATTCCACAGAAGAAATCAAGCTATTTGATGAAAACGCTGATTAAAACAAAAAGCACTTGAGCTGCCAAATGCTTCATTATTTTCACTACTCAATATGCAAAATCATGCAGCAGCCCACTCAAATCTAATCAGATCATCTACTCCGTGGAGACACCTGTAGTTTGAATACGGTGTTGCACGCAGTGTTCCTTTGTGACAGACATGCAACACAGAAATGATATAAGAAAATGCCATCAAAGGGTATTCTGCGACGTGATCTCACTTCCTCTCTGAACAATGGATTTTCTCCCTTCTGGTTTCTTAATTCACAAAGGGGGGCGGCTGCATAAACTGACGCCGGAAAAGCAAAACGAGCCTCCAGCTGCAGAGCGTTTTACTTGTGGATTATGCCGCACTTAAAGCCCGCACATTTATCGTGGGAGTGTTGACTGTGACCCGTAGTAATTCTCGATGTATGGAGAATATTTTTGCATCGCCACATAACTCACTCATAATGGCTGCGCGAATGGCCGGTCACTTTAGACTGTTGAGGCTGTAGTAATGTAGCGTAGGTAACAGCGGTCCCTGTGAGTGCCGCAGCACTAGCAGGTGATTTGTAGCTCAGGGAGACTAATGAAGTGGTCGCTCTGCCACCCTGCTTCTTTTGCAAGATCAATTCGGCGTCAGGGCGCGTACGGTGGCCGCACTTTATGAATGATGGAAACCTCCTTAGGCCATCCATATACCTGAATCCCCGGCATCACTACGCACCCCCACCCCCTCCCCTCCCCTACACTTTCCCCCCTCGGGCCCCCCCCCTGCTCCAGGAGGCAGGGATTCAGCAATCTTTCTTGTTTGGAGAAAAATACATTACCATCGGCCTCCCTGGCTCTCCGGCCTTTGCCCAGCACACACACACACATACACACAGACACAAGCTGTATACACACCTGCACAGCTCGATTCCACGTCTGCTAAAGGAAATTAACAATTGTGTGTTTTGTTTTGCATGTGTAGATCTGCACGCACACACACACACACACACACACACACACACACACACACACACACACTACTCTTGCCTTTGTGTGTTTCCCCTTTTTCCTCCCATCTAACCCGCTTCCAGGGTTGTCGTCATTAGTGAAGATGATCGACGTGAGGCAAGGCTTTTTGCCACGCTTTGGCCACGATGACATCCTCTAATACAGAAAAGGTGTTGGAGAGGCTGGCGAAAAGAGGAGCTTTTAAACTGTTAATGCATAATGCGATAGATGTTTTAGTCAGTGGATAATAATGAAAATGAGCTTAAGAGGCGAGCAAGGGAGCCAGTCGCTCTCTCCCTCGCTGGCCTTTGATCCCATCCAGTCTGGCTTTTAGAGCATCTGCTTCCGTAATGAGGAAGAGTTTACCATAGCCGATGCAGATTCAGGAAATGAATTCAAAAGTTAATGGTGTGTTTGTCCCGATGATTAAGAGCCGCGCATCGTTCTTCATGACATTGCTGATCCTCGCCATAAAACAGGTTGTGTCGAAGGGGAAAAAAAAAAAAAAGTATTTATCATAAGTTATAACAATTATCCTAAAATACCCGGGGAGTAATTATGGCTGTTTTAGCGGCGGTGTTCAGCGTAGGTGCTTTTAATGTGACGGGATGAGTGAGGCCTTGGGCTGGTGGGTGCACGGGCTGATCTTTGTTCCAGCATGTGTCAATATGAAAAATCTGTCAGGGGTGTTTTGCTGTTCCAGGATCACAGTGCAGGCTCATCTAAAGGCGTCGGCGGCAATTTGAGAGCAGGGCGTCATATATAAAGATGACATGAGCAGCGGCCTCCAGCTGAGAGGTTGAAAGGGAAAAGTAGAATGACAATGAATACTTGCCACAGTTTTCTGGAAGCTATGAAATTTAAAGGCCTCCCCTTTCATTTCTTGGTTAGATTAAAATATAAAGAAAAAAAAAAGGTGGGGGGGAGGGTGGATGGGAGGGAATATGAGACAACAGATTGTGAGTGCGACTCAGAGGAGGTGGGAACGGGGTGGTGAGAGGACAGGGAAGAGGGTGCTTGAAGCCTTTAGTGGTAATCTTAACTTTTGAGATTGATTGGTTCAAGCTCCCTGCAAATCAGCACCTGCATGGCAGTCGTCCTCTTTAATGATAATCTGGGTGTCAGCAGCCAAAGAGGGAGAACAAAATAGGTGGCAGAAGAGGAAGGCAGAGTATAGTCGTCCAATTGAACCCAGCTGATGGCCTCCCTCCCTCCTTCAGCATCTCTCACCTTCCCTTCATCCTTCTTCTCCTGGCTGAGAGCAGAAGATGAGCAGGAAGTGTTTAATGTTTCCTCTGATGCCACAACAGAATGAGCCGGGCCCCTGGCATCTGCACTGGAAATGAGCTATATGCCGATGATCCCGTAGTTTAGAATATTTTATTGCTGGGAGAAACTAGATTTCTTGTTTTATCAATCAAAAAAGAACCGGTGTCTGGTGTCAGGCACGCAGCATGATTAATTTAAGGTTGTTTTCATGCAGAACGTAGCCAAGTCGCCAATAAAACGTTGGCATTTTACATTTTCCGCAATCTGTACGTGTCGTTTGTGCCGTGTCAACATTTTCTGCTACGCACGTCACGTCATTTTGACATTAGATCCAGTAGCTTTGTGAGATGGCTTCCAAGTCAGAGCCTGCTGTTTTGGATGCCGTTTTCAACATCTTCAGATGTGAAACCGCTGGATACTTTTTCACGGAGGCGCTGGGATCTTTTCCAGCAATGTTTATGGTGACAGACGCCAAAATGTGATCTTTACTGAAGCCTATCCAAGGGGGTTTTTCTGCCTAACAATAACCAGACAATAAGCACAGTATTATCACAGCATCGAATTGAAAATTTACTTTGATGAATATAAAGTTTCAACTTCATCAACGCTTTACAGAAGCCCACGTTACTGATATTTATTCTGATGATTGGTTGGCAGAATAAAAAGTTAAAAGTAGGAAATCCTAATTTGTAAATCTGATAAATAGATTTACCTTGGACCAAACACTGCTGCAAACCAGCATTCATGTTGTTGGTTTATACTGTATTCAATGATATATCGAGATATATCTGAAAAATGTTCATCACAAGATCCCTGGGTTCTTTTTCTTTTTCAGTGTAGAGTTTTCATAGTTATTCCAGTCGTTCTGCTGTTACCTAGGCATAGCTACCAAGCAAAACAATGGCTGTTCCTGTTTTGACTTTGCAATGTCAGATATGCTTGCAGACCGAATAGCACAGCAAAAGCTCTGTTTATAGGGAACCATATAAACAGCCATTACACTGTGCAATCAGTATTTTCTTCAGTACGATACATTAAAGCAAGAAAAGTTATCTATCAGCAAAGAAAGTTGGTTTTGTTGTTTTTTTTTTTTTTTTTGCTAGCTACAGAGTGCTCTTGGTTGTTGTTTCCCAATGAAAAATGGTGTGACAAATGTCTTGAGGATCGTCTTTCTCCCACGTTTTGCGTGTTTTCAAGGTTGGTTTCCAAATTTGTTTGACCATGACTCCCATACCACAACACTTAATTCAAAATAGAACATAAAAATCTGCTTTATACACATTTTGCATGGAGTCTTCATACTAAAAGTGAAGTGAAATGTCTTCACAGACACCAAAGGATACCAAAACAACACCCACCCCGGCCACAGTCTGTTCACCCTGCTGCCATCTGGCAAAAGATACAGAATTATCTACTGCCGTATCACCAGACTAAGGAGCAGCTTCATTCCCAAGGCTGCGAGACGACTTAAGTCACCATCAGTCCTCTGTTTTCCAAAATTGATGCGGCAGGATTCAAAGGGCTCAAGCATTGTGTTGTTTTTGAAATCCTCAGGATTTAAAAAAGTGACAATATATTTACCTTGTAGCTCATACCGTTCATATGTACCAATCAATCTGGAGGCATACGCTGAACATTGACTGTCTCTGTAATGAGTCATCCACACACGAACCTTCATTTTCTTTCCCCGGACAAAAACTACACTGCATTGCACACATGTACCACAGCTGGCTGTACCACCACACACACACACACACACACACACACACACACACACACCCCTCCAGAGCAACGGGGGATAAGATTGACCACGAGATACAGTATCTGTGCAGCAGCCGCAGCAGCGGCGGCGGCAGCACTGAAGCCCTCTCCTTGTTTCCCCTGAGTGTTCTACATTTATTTTTCCTTTATATATTATTCAAGTTCAAATAATTAATTCAGGATATCAAATCAAGATGTAGGAAATCAATCAAGAGCCTTTTTCAATCTGCCTTTCATTACACAGAACCCCCGGTCCTGGCTGAGCCTGTAGCGGAGCTGGCCTGGACTTCTATAAAGACAGACTGAAACACTTACGTGGCATCCCGTCCGCTGGAGAAGATGACTGCTTTTCTTCGCACGACCATGCTGAAGTACTTAAGCTGCATCCGATTGGGTGGTTGGAATTATTTTTGTTTAGCGCTGACATAAAAATGAACCACATGGCAGGCTGGGATCTAATGGTCCAGTGTGATAATGACTTTTTTTTTTTTTTTTTTTTCGCCGTTTTTGCATCGCTTTCAGGGTCTTTAAAGTAGAATTTCAGTTGTTCTATCTGCCGGATGCTTAAGTGTGACAGAGACTGCTTTTAGAGGGGGGAATAAAAAGATAACCGTGTTCCTTTGATTTCACTCAAACTTTATTGTCTCAAGAGAAAATTTCATTTCACAGCCAGAAAAGAAGAATAAATACAGTGCATGAAACATGAAACACATCCTTTCTGGATACATTCCAACTTACAATAGAAAAAAAAAAAAAAAAAAAAGGATCCAATGCGTTTGTGCAAGATGAAGCAGCTTGTAGCCTGAGCAGAGATTAAGTAAGAACAGATGTTATTAGGAGAAAACGATCCCCCCCAGTCACCAGACATGTATACATGTTCTCTTTATGCCCGGTCCTCTTGTCCCGTCTGCTGTCACTGTGAACTGCCAACTTTATGGGAAACCCACCGTGATCCCTCTCAGAATCAATAACCCCGGTCGAAAGATACCGAGGGGCTGGATTCATCTCATCCCCATTTAGGTGGATACTTTAGCTACATTTGGAGCAGCCATGACTCTCCCGACTTGAGGCAGACGCAATAATGTTGCGGTAAAAACGTCGGTCAAAGAGCAGCGAATGCGAGGCGGGAGGGTTGAGGACAGGCACCGAGTTGTGTGTGCGCCCCGTGCGTGTCGGTGGAGGGCAATTTATTGAAGGAAACGTATCTATATTCTCGTAGAGCCACTGTGAAGCCGAGATCTCCATCGCGGTGATAATTCGCGGTTGTTAAAGTGACACAGTGTTGGTAGGCTGGCCGAGGCGCGGAATGCGAGGGGCCAGACCTGACAATTAGAGCTCTGTATATCACACACACTCTCGAAGGAGGGATGGAAGACGAGAGGGCAGGAGAGGTCAGGACACACACACACACACACACACACACACAAACACAAACTCAGGGACGAATCTAACGCACACTCGCAAATGAAGGGAAGCGCGGCCGTGGAAGTACTGTAAACACAAAGCACGCAGACCCCTTCGGAGAGGGAGATACCGTGCCGCACATACACAAAGCAGATGGCTCACATTAACAGCAAAACAGAGCAAACAACCGAACAACAAAACGCTTCGCAGGTAAGTGCATAATAGAGGTTAATTTAATTTCCCCTCGCCGCTCATTTCTAAGCCATGAGACAAATGTGACTGATAGCGAAAAGCCTTCGCATGCGCATTGCGCATTGCGCATTTGTATCAGCCTCATCTGACTCGTGTTTTACATCATTAACCATCACTTTCTCTGACACCGCCTCAGAGTAATATGGGGTAATTGGACAACAGAGGAGGCGGCGCACTCTGCGGCACATAATGAACAATTCAAGACTCCCATACAGGTAAAAAAAAAAAAAAAGAAAAAGAAATCTATCTCCATCCTCGATACACTCACACAAACATGCACATGCTTAATACATTTATTTTCCCACTGCTCTCTTTTGGGCCGCATCGTCAGACAGCCCGGGCCGAGGCGTACGAAACAAGCGTCGATATGTGTCTGGGATATGAAGGTGAATAATTGTTGTAATTAATGACCTGTGGGCATTAACTGGAGCCATCTGACGGACCTCTGAGGGTAATTCTGCGACTCAGCCTATTTGGTATCTGTAGCATCATTCACATTCTCAAAACAGCATATTAAAAGATTATTTAATTGCACTTGAGTTGCACTATGTGTATTATGTACAGTTATGTATGTGTGTGCGTGTGTGTTTGCCCTTGTGATTTTCTCAAAACTTCTCCTCCGTCCGTCCATGTATGTGTGTGTGTGTGTGTGTGTGTGTGTGTGTGTGATTCCAGCGTGTTGTTTTCCGCTCACGTCCGGCCCCTGTTCCTCAGTGACACACA
The DNA here is from genome assembly GCF_904848185.1 of Acanthopagrus latus. NCBI lineage: Eukaryota > Metazoa > Chordata > Actinopteri > Spariformes > Sparidae > Acanthopagrus > Acanthopagrus latus. The sequence continues at coordinate 10,612,185 of NC_051042.1, forward strand.
CACAAACCTGTCCAAAGTGTCTGAACTTATTCCGTGTAAGATAGCTGCAGCCATTAGCTTCCTGTGACCTTTTACCACTCTTCTCCTGCCGTCACATTCACATTCCGCCTCGTCTGCGTGTGGGTTGTGTGCGTGCGTGAAAAAGTGTGTCTTTGACAACAAAAAGCGCGACGAAATTTCCACAAGTCCACACACCAAAGGGTACCGGTGCCTCGAAAAAACAACCGTAACCACCCTGTACATCTGTGCAGGTATCCACCGTATGTGCACCGTTAAATGTTGGCGGTGGTATATAATCACATGCACACACACACACACACACACACACGGGGATGTATTTGCAATGGATTTTTCCTTTTCTTTTATTTGCTGTAATTGGAAAATAATTCAGGCAACGTCAGGAGGAATCAATAAAGAATTAATGAAAGGAGAGGGGGAGTCATTAAAGGCAATAAAGAGGGAGAGGTTATGATGAAGATGGCATCATGGAGACACAGAGGAGACAAGTGCTGCTGCTGCATGTGTGTGTGTGTGTGTGTGTGAGAGAGACAGAGAGAGAGACACAGAGAGATCTTTTCCATGTCGCAGTATAGCTTGCAGTTTGTTTTTTGCTTTTTTTTTTTTTAGTGTTTTGCTGTTAAACGCTATAAAAGTCGAATTAAACATCCGCAAACATTATTATTACTTTTTTTTTTTTTTATGAATTTGTGTACTGCAGGGGTAAAACTGAGTTTTTGAGGGATCGTTCTGGTTCAAAGTCTAGTTTGACTGTGGCAAATTACACTTTTTTTTTTTTTTTTTTTTTGGTATTTTCAATGTCATTCCAACTGCACATCTATTAATTGATATCATGTACGTAAAGCACCTTTTTTATCATTATATCCTTTAATAAAACGGCCATCTGATTCTCCCGTCTCAACAGCCGGTGTCACAGTCAATCATTCAAAAGGGTAATTATATGACATAGCTACACTAAAATACCTGCAGTCCCTTAATAGGATCTGAGCCATCGAGATCCAACCTTAAGCTTCCATCCCAGCCCCTACCACTCATCTGAGTGCCGTAAAGCTGCCAGAGGAAACAATACTGCTTCTCTCCTCACCACTGAGGTTAATGGCAAATGGGGCTATGGCTGCCGGTGATATTGTTGGATAAATGATTATTGATTAGGTAAAGGTTGAGCTAATCATTAGGCTTCATCCATTTTACGGACTCTCTCCGTGACCTTTCTGCCTGGCCCTCTTGGATCACCAGGATTTCTCCATACGATGATTTGATCGCTTCGCAGACGGGCACAGGGGAGGGAAGAGAGGGGGAGGAGGAGGAGGAGGAGGAGGAGGAGAAAAAGCAGAGGCAGATTATTAGTGGAAGGGAGCTGTGAAGGAGGGAGATGAGGATGTGAGTGTGCAGATGTTGGGCTGATGCGGACGATGGAAAATGCTGCACCTGTCCGCTGAAAGTGCGGCATTTCATTAGCTTTGCACACTTTCTTGCAAATTTTATTTTTTTATATGACAGAAATTGGGTGGATGTAGTACGTGTATACTTTTAAATCAGACAATATTCTCCTATGTATCCTTTGTAGCTTCTAATTCCAGTAAACATAATTTTAAATATATGCGTGCAGATGCACAGTTTAGAGCTTGGAAAGGTGTGGGCAGTATTTTCTGATATGTATCCAAGCATTAAAATCTTTCATAAAGTAATTGCAGAAAAAAAAAAAGTTTAAAATTCCTGAAACACATTTTAATTAATTGTCAAATTGGAAGTTATTTGAACTAAATGTTATATGTGGTTATACATTTCAGAAAGTGAATACGGTGAGAATCTAATAGTAACCTAAACACTACTACAGGCTATAGTTTGAAGCAAGAAGTGATCTATTCAGTGTTTCAAAGTAAAAAAAAAAAAAAGAGAAAAAAGAAAAAATAATAACCTTTTAATTATTTAGGTAGGTTAAACCTAAAAGTATTTGATTAATCTGAGTTCCTCTGAAAGTTTATGCATCTCATGAATAAGTAATAAAAAACCACAAATCTTATTCAAAACCCATCGTTAGTAGAACGCTAATATACATAAAGTGTTTGTGAAGCCAGGTCTGAATTCAAGTTCAAATTCATCATTTAATCTGCCACTGCAGCTTCTCAATAGCAGCCGTCTTGAGTTACAGTATTTCATATTGGGCCGAGCGTGTAGGCTCAGCATTAGATACACTATAGGCAGAGTGAAAACACCCAATATGAAACATCCGCTCTGAAACCTTGACATGGTGACAAGGAAATGCCTCGCTCCTAACAGCTCTATTTATTGAATTGTAGCGAATATTCCTGGCAGCGGGACTTTAACCAAACCCAGACTGGAGCTCACATCTGCACCCAATCAGCAGAGAGAAAACCCCTCTGTTCCTTCTCCGTTCCATTTACTCACCCAGCCCCGGCACTGGGAAACAGAATGTTTATTTGAAGTAATGCTTTACTCTGAACTACTGGATGGCAATACGTTAAGATTTTCATTGCTGCATGCAGAATTTGTTCTAGAGCGTAATGCAGAACATGATTCTCTCACTCGCTCTCTCTTTATGCTACAATAACCGGAAACTGTTGTTGGTCACAATTTAAAACACGGGGGCCAAACTATTGGCACTTTTTTATTTTTTTTTCTCTTCAGTTTGCTTGTGTATATGCCAGTCATCCTACTCAGTTGCAAGTTGAAGCTGGTCTAAAGCATGAACGGGTCTGATCTGTTGTGTTGCCTGCTAGTGCTAGGTAGTTCATCCACTTTTTACTTTCTTTTTACAGTTTATTTAAGGCATCAAAAATCTGTGGTTCATGGGGATTTTCAAAAGTGGGAGCACTTCTCTGCACACATTTCTGCACACGAGGCAAATGATGTATAATGCAGCGCTGTACTTAAAAATGCAAATAACACGCTTTGCATCTAAAATCTTCCTTTTTATTGACTTCCCCTATGTTATTTAAACACTACAGGACACAGTAAAAAATGTATTCACATATGTCGCTGCGCAAGTCTGTTGCTTTTACAAGCCAACAAACTCCCCCACCTCTTTGACAGGCGGGCCTGGTGGTGAGCTCTGTGGTAAGCCCAGTCCTTTGGAAGCAGGACTCCAGAGTGATGGGAAACATACAAGTTTGAGGATGTAGAATACGGTTCAAGCACGCACACACACACAGTGAAAAACACATGCATTCACCTTCAATAAGCATTTGCGTAGCCAGCATGCTGCTCAGAAAATAATGAAAAACAGTTTATACAGCAGGTGGACAACTGAATGAATTGAAGAGGCAATGCACGTGAAGATAAACAAAGAAGGGCTTCTTTATTATATCATATGTGTTGCACGGGACACAGAACTGGAGCAAGACATTGAATTATGAAGTTTTATCTGCAGCCCTGGTTTGAAGATATTAGTTTTCTTATCTTAGGGTAAAAATGGCAGATTATCAAAGAAGGACAAAAACCTCCCACATCTCGAATTTGGTCAAAAATACTGTTTTAGTGTGCAGATAAAACTTACCAATACTAACACTGCTTCGCAATAAATAACTTTAACAGTGCAGTCACATTCATCCTATAACATAAAATCGATGTATCGATTATAATTTGGAGCTCAAAATCTAGAATAATCAGCAAAAGGATGTAACTAGTAATTTACCTGTTTAATGTACTTAAGTACAATTTGGTATTTAAGGTACTTGAGTATATCGTCTTGAGAGCTACCTCTGCATCTATCTAAAAACTTTAGTTACTTTGCAGACTCAGATTAGTCAGTGTTGAAGGCTATACTTGTGATACGGGAGTAACCATTAGATAGGGTTGTGGGCAGAACATTGACAGAGACCACAGAGTGATGACTACAGACAGAGAAAGGATGCTGCATCTGTGACATTATAGTTCATTTTTAAATCCATGTATTTAACCTGAACTCTGACACATAAAAAAAAAAAAAAAACTGTCTACCAACCAGAAAATTCTGAATGTAGGCCCAGATAATCAATTAATCACTAACACATACCCCACTACACATTTAAAATAAATGAATGACAAGCAAATAAAAAAAATCACAAAAGTCATCAAATGACTTTGACATCTTTCTGTGTGCCCCCAGTCCCCACGGTGGCCTCCAAAAATGCTAAAAAAAAAATAAAAAACAAAACAAGAAAAACAGGAACGGCTCTTGCTCGAACCATTTCCTGGTTTGTTCGTTCTCGGCTACTGTAGAAACATGCGGTGCATGATGGCGGACTCTGTGGAAGAGGACTCGCTCCCTCTGTAGATATAAATTCTATTCAGGGTTACTTCTAGAGCGAAACACAACAGTTCTTGATTTAAGGTCATCATACAATAACAGTATTGTATTCCAATACTGCCTGTGAATCCCCCTAAATGCTCAAGTGTTCGCACGCTGACACATTAAACTATGATTATACCTGCTAAACATCAGCATGTTAGCATTGTCATTGAGCATGTCGCCGTGCTTGGCGTAGCATTAGCATATAGTCGGACGAAAGTCATAAAAGTCAGATCGAACCTTATAATTCTGAGGTCACCGAATCACTTTAATAAAGCTGCATGTCATGTGGTTATGTTTTAGATTCATTGCTCTCCTCTAAGCATCTGAGCTGGCACAGTGCTGAACGTACTCATACTCACACTGACACTTGCAGGGGATTCGCAGACAAAGCGATGTGATCTCATACTATATTGGTTTATTCCTCCACAGGCTACTTTGGAGGTGAAAGCCAATTCATCTGCGCTTCTTGTCACATGGCCCCCTCTTTGCCAAGAAGAGAAATCCTTCACATATTGCTCACCGTCTGAATATCGTCATTCTCTCTCCTTCCCCTCGTCCTCTGTCCTGTATTCCTTTCTCTCCCTCTTTTCTCCCCCTCGCTTTCCTCACCTCCTCTACCCCTGCCGTCTTTCATTTAAATATTTCATCCAGTTGTCTCGCGGCTTCTGCGGCTTGCCAAGTGTCATCTAGATCCCAGGGCCCGACACTAAAGTGGAGCATGGAAGTCATTTTTAGAGGCGTGTGTGTGAGAAGGAGGGAGACAAAAAGAGAAAAGGGAAAGGGGGTGGGATGAGAAGGAGCAGCGGCTCGTCTGGGGTCTGAGCCATCGCGCGGTGATAAGAAGTGAAAAGGTGGAGAAGACATGGGAGTGATAACTAATGTACTTCCTGTGTACTTCCTCTTCTCCCCTGTCAACCCCTCCTTCTGCCAACATACCCTCTCTCCTTCAGCATAAAAGATATAACTGATGTGTGATGCATTGTGTGTGTGTGTGTGTGTGTGTGTGTGTGTGTGTGTGTGTGTGTGTGTGTGTGTGAATCTGGGGTGATCTAAGATCTGACATGAGTTGGTCTCTCCGTGAATATGAGATGTACACTTATGTGTCTGTCGGACAAACTGATGGCTGATGTGGAGAAGGGTGTGTGTGTGTGTGTGTGTGTGTGTGTGTGTGTGTGACTAACTGATGGTTGATGTGAAAGTGGAGTCGAGAGGGATGACACGGACAGATGGGAGAACGAGGGGGGAGAGATGAGTGAAAGTTCTACTTAGTAGAGAGTGATGCGTTCCCTTCCGTTTAACAGATGAGTGTGTTCCTTTGCGCTTACGCGTGTGTGTGTGTGTGTGCGTGTGTGTGTGTGTGTGTGTGTGTGTGTGTGGTCTCTCATACCCACTCGTAGACTGTTGGTTCCTGCTGGGGTCAAATGCACTGGATCATAACCACCGATCTCTCAAGAAATCTGCGCGCCAACCTGCAAAACAAAGAAAAAAAAAAGAAAAGAAAAAAAAAAAAAAGAGAGTGGATGAGATTGTGTGACCACGGAGTACCAATCTGTGTCATCCTCTTGTCCTCGCCCCGACGCCGACTCCTGTTGTAGTTTAGATCGTAGTTGTGAAAACACGACGACAAACACGGTTTGCCTTTTAACACATTTCTCCCTGCGTTGTCAGGTAGCTCGGCCCTCCTGACACGAACCGCCTCCCGCTACAACCGCATAAGCCGGGGTTACAGTACGAAACGCCACGAGCGGTAAAATCACATCCTCTGTACATCCTTGTTTCTTGCAGGGAGGGACGCCTCATCCCAAGTGTGAATGAAAGTCATGCTTCTGTCGCTACTGCGTAGGCTGACTGGCTTCGCAGCGTTTTATAAATAGAGTAAAGATAGAGAGAGGTTTAATAGAGTAATTATAGAAGGCGTAGCCATGGTGCCCACTTGGTCACAGTTACTAATAGAGTACCTGTGTACTCTATATTATCAGTATCACTAGTGTAAAACAGTTGCCACTTTTTTTTTTAATCTTTTCAATGTTAAATCTGTTCCGCAGAGCTTAGACTGTTGACCTTTTTGTTTGTTGCATTGCTATAATTCTCTAGCACAGCGGCCAGGAACCACACGAGGGGTCATGAGATCCATCTAGAGGGTCGTGAGATGAATAACGGAAATTTGCTCTGTGAATTTTTTATTTTTTTTACTTTTTTTCTTTTTCCAGACTACTCTCTCTTTGCTTTTGTCTTGTTTAACATCAAATCACTTCAGGTTTAAAGGCCTCATAATTTTTTTTTTTCAAATAAAGCAGTCAAATAAGGGAAAATCAGGATACTATCTATTATCTGTTCTATTTTTCTATTAGCATATTTTTCCTTATTGAAAGCCAATAATGGTTGAACATATGCACGAGTGCCTGGAATTGGAGTTTTCTTATAACCTCAATCATACATGGAAAACTATTTGTTTTCCTTTTTATATAAAAAGTGACTGACAAAAAATGAATAGCAGCATAATAGCACCCTCACAATAAGTCTCAGTTTAAACAGTGATGTTAGAATAATGGCCATGTATGTGAAAATTCCAAGATGGACAGGACGTTTAATGTTACAGAGTAAATGACGTTCATGCAAATGTGCATAGTTTTAAAAAATAAGTTACTTCACTTCGTTATCATTTGTCATTAAGGGAAAAATGCTGACCACCACCATGCAGTGACAAATTTTATGATTACAGCTGTTCCGGTAATTTCAGTCGGATCACACAGTCATGATGACGCTTTTGTTAGGAGATTTGTTGAACCCGCTCTGTGAAACACACCGAAACACTGAGAGGTGGTCTGACATGTCCGGCACATGTACGTACGAGTAGAGCAAGCTAATATAACCATGCAAACAGTACTAATCTATGTCTTAAATTTTTTCATCTTGTAAGTCTCCTTTCATTTGCCTCACACACACACACACACACACACACACACATACAATAAATGACCAATGTGTTTCTGTGTGTGTGACGTTTTCTGTTCCGCTTGCCAGGCTGCTCACTGACCCCCCAGATGTGTGTTCGACCTTTCAACTCTGCTCTTTCCCCTCAGGAGGAAGACCCTGCGCTCTGATGCACCTTTGTGCGTCCAAACACACACAGACACACACACACACACACACACACACACACTCTCTGATCCATCCTTTGAGTGTGTGGATTTAGCCTTGCGGGGCTGACTCCGGCTTGTGCTCATCCACAGTAACAGATAAAAGGATATATCACTTCCTCAATCCCTAAAACCACAAGTGTGTGCTGCTGGACACACACAAACACACACATACATGCCAGGCACTGAGCTCCTGAGTCCCCAGCTTAGCACTTGATCCTCTCTCTGGGAGGCTGACACTTCAGAGGGAAAGCCTTCACAAACTCCTCTGGACTGCACGCGCGCGCACACACACACACACACACACACACACACACACACACACGCTCAGACCCTTCACGGAGCATACAGTGGAGTCAGAGTGTAAAGCCTTGGAGGCCCGTTCATGGTGATCTGCTGGTCAGCATCTGTTTACTGTCGAGGACGCTGCTCCCTATTTCCACGACCATCACTCATGAGAATCTCATGGTTTGAGGTGCAAGGGACACATCGAGAAAATCACGCCAGTAAACAATCCTCCGTGTCACCGAATGTCCTAAAGCTAGGACGGCTCGCTGCGCGCAGACGGGGAAAATCATTTGAGCATATTGACCCCTCCACTTGCCTCCCCCCCAAGAGGAGGGGCAGATAGTCGGCCGTTCAGCCCAGCGGTGAGGCCCTAATTCAGACAGGCGTGGAGCAGACGTGGCTCCAGCGCGGATGTCAAGTCAGCTAGAATCCTCTCGGGGCCCAAGGGCACCTGACCGCCAGTTTCTAAGGAGAAACTGTGGCCACTGCACCCCAGGGTGCCCACTTTTAACAAAGTATCATATCTATCTGCTGTTCATGCGGAGGAGCGGACAAGCGTATGGACGTCGGTTCAACGTGAGGTCAGTGCGAGTGTATGCTGGGAGGGGGTCGCGTGCACACACACACACACAGGCGCGCAACACAGTTCAAGTGTGTGGAAACCTGAAGCTTATTTTAACTGACATGTTTTTTCCCTGTGGATTTATTGTATGCAGGGTTAGGGGAGATGTTATTTCATATTATAATATGAAACTAGAACTTTGGTGATGGGTGACAAATGAAAGGAAAACCCATCAATATGTGTCTTACTAAGGTGTTGGTCTGTCATGAGCTTCCTGAGCGGCTATAGTAGAGAGCATTATCTTAATATCTGGTCCGGTATCTTCCATCTGCAAAGGCCATATCCTGTAATTATCATCATCTATAATTTTATTTTTTCACCACCTGAATGTTTTGGGGAAAAACAAAGGCTTTGTCCACCCTGGCTGCTCATTCAGCTTGTGTTTTTTTTTTTTTTTTTTGTGTGCTACATTGCTGAACTGAACACTCGCTCGCGTGTGTGTCCACACAGCTGTTAACATGAAGTTTGTCTTTGATAATTATAAATAAACATGATAACACGAGTGGAGTGTTCTATCCCCCCCCCGTTGAAAGAGAGAAAACATTGGAGGGGGAAAGACAGGTATGAATGGAGGAAAAGAATGAGAGTGCACCTTCGCCTGTTAAAACTGTGGTGAAATGCTGGTGTGATGTCGACGGGTTGTCCTTGAGTGATTTTTTTTTGCAGGGAACCTAAAAATTGGGGGAGACTCCTAATCACGCTGGCTGTGTGGCTGCTCAACCCTGTCAACATAACTCTGGAATGATGATGAATACCTCCAGAATTAAGGTTGCTGTCTTGTTATTGCTTTAAAAAGGTTTGCACTTTGCAGTCTGAGCCAACGTGAGTTAAATGTGCACTGCACATGTCAAAGGGCAGCCGTCACTGTTTTATAGTATTTTATATTGTTGCTTGCTGTGTATTATTTGCATGAGTTTGTGTTGTATTGCATGGTTTTCCTTGTCGCAGACCGGTTTGTGTATGCACATCCTGTCATTGCTTGATGTCTGTACTCCCCATGACTTCACTTGATTTCCTGATAACCTGCACCTGGTAGATGGCTTGTGCTGTATAACAGGCGCTAGAGAACACCAATACAATCTCTGAGAATAGCGCAAGGGACCAATGGCATGGCTCGCCAGGTGGGACCAATCACCTGGGCCGAATGTTAAGGATGAGGAGACCAGGACAAAGGAGGGGGAAAAAAAGGCAGAGGTGTGCAGAGAAGACAGAGAGGCTGGTGGAGAGACGCAGAGATGTGAGGAGCAAGGACGGTGGTATGAAGGCAGCGCTCAAACTGGACTGCAGATCTTAAGGGATGCTAGAATTTTAAGAAATTTGGGACTCAAACTGAATGCATTAAAAACATTTGATTAATACATTTTAAATGTTTGTACCTTGAAGTTTGGCTCTTTTGGTTTCTTCAGGGGGAAAGGTGGGTTCCTTTTTTGGATTGGTTGCCGGCCCGAGTTGCCAACCCAACGTGCCGGATATGGAAGGTTGGGGATGGGACTCATCATCCAAGATGATTCATAAAATTTTGTAAATCAGATTGGTGAAATATTCCTTTGTCTATCAACTTTTTTTTTTTTTCATATTCTGGCAATGAGCAATATTTTCTACTACATTATTAACAAGTCAGACATAGCATGTAGCATGTGAAGAGTCTCGGAATTTCACACACACGATGTCTTTCTGGAGCAAGAAGCACCTTATTTATTTCACCACAATTCCACTTTATTCTACTATTTCTATACGCAGAAAAAAAAGAAAAAAACAAATATAATCTGTCCGGAAGTCTTGATAATGTGATACCTAAGAGGAGAGTTCCATTTTAAGCTAGGACTGGCAGCTTTGGCTCCTTCAGTGGACCACAAAGATCCAGCCATTCATAGGTACGGAAAGCTTTGTCAACACTGTGACTGCCACGGAGGTGACGAGTTTGTGAGGTTGTGAGCATGAAAAATGGATGATTGCATACATGCATGTGAGTATGTTGTCGGCTGGTTGCAGCTTTGCATATTTGGGCCTTTTTAATGTCTGATCAAAACAGCAATCCTTCCCAAACATCAATCACATTCGTTGAAGGTCCTGAACAAAAAAAAAACACAACAGTTAGTATTGTTCTTTAATTGACATGGAGCTAATGAAAATTCCAGTAGTCAACATTTTGCAGATGCAGTTTGTGTTTTGCTTTGACTGGCAACAGTTTGCAGGTACTTTTAATATAAATATCTCCGTGTCATGGCGATGATAAATATGATCCAATAAAGTGTGTTTGATGATACAAATGATATGAATATCATTTTTGTGGGATACAGACATGATCACACGTTAAACCACACTAACCCTACAGCTGTTCAGTGTAACGGCTTGCGCTGTTGCACTGAAAGGATCGAATGTCCCTTTTGACACCTCAGGGCCTCTCATAAGTGAGACAGCATCAGCATTGTCACTGCAGACAAATGTGTGCTCATTTTCTCGGCCCCTGCTTCACCTTCTCCGTAGCTCCCTGCCACCATTACGTTAATCTGCCCCTCTTTCCATTTAGCAGGTATCTTACACGGTTAGCGTAAGGGTGGAAGTGGGTGGAGGAGGGAGGCCTCGGCGCAACAGCATGGAGAATGTCACAGTAAGATAAACACACGGGTGCAGCTCAAGTGGTTTTGGGCTCCACTCGGGCTGACGTGACGAGAGTATTGGCCCGTGATTTGTATCCGCTGAAGCTGTCTGCATGGAGTGGCTCCCACACACTCACTTTACATCCAGAAATACACAGTGTTTGACTCCTGAGTGTTTCTGTAACCTAGTGCTGTTTTGTATATAGCAAGCCATATCATTATAGCAAGTTAGGTGAGCTGTTATAGGGCTTTTAATGTTTCACCTGATCCATTACTATCAACAAAACGCAAACCATGTTCAGCATTACATTTCAACATTACTTTTAGATGACAGCATATGACATTTTGATTTGTTCCTTGACCCTACCATTTTGTTGACTAAAGCTTATATGGCATTTCTTATTGGTAAATGTGTGTGTGTGTGTGGGGTGTGTATATATATATATATATATATATATATGAACAGCACTGTGCAGCTGTCTGGCAAGAAATACAGATCTATCTGCTGACATAGCACCCTATTTTCTGAGCAGCTTCTTTCCATCAGCTAAGAGACTCATGAACGCATCCTCAACGCTCATTTTTCTCTTGTGTAGTGTAGACTACAACTTGCATTTCATTGTACAATTTTGTGTTGCAGAATGACAATTAAATGAACCTTGGTCCTTACATTATGCACTATCAGACTAACTGCCAGCAATCAAAATGGAACATTACATTGTTAAATACAGTTAGAAGTGGTTTTACATGTTTTTTTCTTGCTTTAGGTGACACAGGTGGTGACTGACTGACTTTCCCCTCTGGGCTTACCTCAGTATAATGTGCTCACTGCTCAGATTGTTCAGCATGACATATAAATAAACATGACTCAACCTGATTCGATTTGACTGCTACTACCAGCTCTTGTTCCATGGAAACTACTTCCCCGACGCCAAAATAATACCAAAGACAGCTCTCTGGGCTTTGGGTTTGCCAGAATCATTCATGTATTCGGACTGTAGGTGAAGTGGTTGTTCACATGTGGAATCCTTCAGTGCCTGCAGGGCAGCCGGGCATAGTTGAAAATAACATTTAGTGCCTGTTCGTTGCATACTGATTTAAATAGTTAAATCATAAACATAAAAAAGATGGTAGATTTTTTTATGAAATGTCAAAATAATGACACAGACCAAAACACTGGGTAAAGTTATAACTACTTGATTTTAAAAGTTATCAACTTTACCTAGCCGATAGATTAGCGACATAAATTCATTTAATTCAAGCTAATGCTAGCACAGCTGTCAGCGTTCTTGTGGTCAGAAAGGTATGCAACATCTGGTACACAAAACCACCCAAAACATAAAAATGTGATATATTTAGAACGTGGCAGGCATGTCTTGGGTACTGAACACTGATGAGATGTAATAATCCTACTTATTTGTCATATTAGACGAAAACAACAAATAAGAGTAAACACAGTTATACCGTAGTTATAAACCATACACCTAAATCACGCTGTAATTAGAAACGGCACATAAATGCATATACTTTCACTACTATTCTGAATTGTATTTAGAAACAAAACGGGAGAATTAGCATTGCATACAAGATCGTGCAATAGTGAATGAAATGCAATGCCATGTCAGGTCCAGCTATATTTATTATACACTACCCTGCTACCAAATGACATTGTAGACACCACACTTGATTGTTTCCTGGATGGGGTTCTGATCGATCGGGGCTTTGCTGTGCTTAGACACATTTCCATGACTTACCTGGTGGTCTGACTTCCTTGTTCACTTTCATCCTTGTTTTGTCCTGTCTTCGAAACGGACGTGCTATAACGACAAACGACCGCGGTTATCCTCTCCTCCTCCTATGCGTGACGTTAGCATCATGATGTTAGCGTGAGTGTCAACACAGAAACAGGGTTGCTCTGCAAAATAAAGCAAAGACCATCTGTATTTCCTACCTTCCCCTACCATACCTTTGTTAGACGACCAGTACAGTTCCATTCATGTGGCGGTGCAGTTTTCTAGTAATTTGTTGCCTCTAAACCTCAAAGAAAGATTCTAACCCAAAGATTCCATTGGATGAATGTCCGCTGCATTCCAGCTCCGGTACGGTTTTGCGCTGTCATCCGGCAACCCCCACCAGCTGGCAGCAACGTTGTTTTATTTAGAAAATTAACTGGATGCTACGCTGTTGTTTCGGTGCCTAACTCCCTTTGTGCTCTGTACTGAAATCGGCTGAATTGCTGCGTCATGTTACGGCATCCGCCAAAAATAGAAGTCCTGTGTATGTGCGCTGAAGGGCTCTGGACTGCTGGAGCTGGGACGGAGACTACAGTGAAACCTCTCAGCTCTGCTGCCGTGGCGGAGCCTTGATGGAGCAGAGCCAGACCGGACACATATCTGGTGGAGTCCAGCCGTAAGAGGTAGGAAATAAAGATGGCCTTTGCTCTATTTTGCACTTTGGTTTTCTTATAATGTTTTGCTAGTAAACCTCTACTAAAGTATAATACGGTGCCATCAAGGTTGTAATCAGCAACAAATTACCCTGTATTAAAGTGAAACTATGTTAAATAATGCAAAGAAATAATTGCATCATCCAGCTCTGTCAAATCACACCCTGTGATGTCTAATTAAGCCATCGTAGGTCCATGTTGATAGCATTAAGTGTGGTGTCTTCAGTATGAATTGGTACTAAGGGTAACATATCATCTAATTAATGTATTTTGGATCTGTAATGGCCTTGCATTCAATTTCTTATTGCATGGTCTTGTAAAATTGTATGTGATAGTCTATAAGTGTCTCCTAATTTGTTTCTTAATTCAAGTATGATTTGGCTTAGTACATCTTATTACTGTAGTTTACTTAGGGTATAATTATCTGTGTTAACTGTGTGATAAAGACCGTGCAATTTTCTAGTTTATGTATAATTTGAAACAAAGTACAACTTGTAACATCTTTTTAGAGTACTAATGTCAAATGTGTTGAATAAAGTGCAACCCAATTTTCTTTTGCCTGTGCAAATAGTGAGCTAACTCTTGAGTTCCAACAGAGTGCACTTTCAAATAATTGGCTGCAAAAGGCTTTCTTTCAGTGTTTCAAATTAATTAAATTGATGATTCATTGAATTTACAAAAAACATTTCCAACAAAAGGAGCACAGGATTATTGGTTATCCTTCCTTAATTTTTTTTTTTTTTTTTTGGTGAACACAGCAACTGTATGCATAGCTCAGGAGTGCAGCGCGAACAGACCCGCCCTCCAACATGTAGCTGCTAATTAAAGAGATGTTTTTTTTCTTTTTTTTTTCCAGCCTTTATTCTGTTTTTATCTGCTTTTTTCCTAGTGTGCCAAGTCAGGGGTGTAAATACTGTCTTTGGGAATGACTTTTGAACTTCATGGGTCCATTATTTATTTTTTTTTTTTTAGTCTTTATATATTTCAAAACAAGTCCCCAACTACTTCAGTTGTTGAGGAGAATACTGCAACACTGTTTTGCCGTGAAGCTTCGGTCATATTTTGTTCACCTAACTCACAGTGAGCAGACAACGAGTGAGATTTCATTTTTTGGTGGCCTGTTTCTTTAAGTCATATCTTGCTTGGTTATACGTCTCCCTATATAATCATGTATATGTGTTCACTCTTAGGAATCAGTGTTGCTAAATGATACTGTAAATATTGCGAAGTGAGTCGATGGGAATTGAGGTTGTTGGTTAGAGTGTTTAAACAATCCCATCCCTACAAACATCTTGAATTCCTTTTTTTTTTTTTTTTTTTTTTTTTTTGCTAGCAAAAATCTGATAAATTATTTAATTCATGCACACAAACACCTTGGCAAAGCCTGATGTGGAAGCTGACTTTGGTATTAAACAGTGAACTCAAAATAACATGCTGTATTTATCAAGAGGAAATTTTGAATTTAAACGTTGTTACACTATCAATGTTATGTCTGCAAGCTGGAGGAGCAACAGATGTGCTTTTTTTTTTTTTTTTTTGCTAATTGTGCCTGTAGGTTATTCTGTTTTAAAGTCATAGATGCCAGTAAGACTCCACCACCCTCTGCCCACCCTTGTCTGATTTTATTTTTGAATACTCATCTTCACTCCCTTTTGCATCAGCCCATTTTCTCTTTTCATTTGCTCATAATGAAGCTCTCTGTGCCTCTCGCCGCTGTTTTTTTTTTTTCTTTCTTCCGAGAAGTGATTTGTGTGTGGAAACAAGGAGGGAGGGATAAAAGGCCCTACCATCCTAACGTTGAACATAATTAATAAAAGCTGCCCATTCCAATTTAAGAGGCTGATTAATGCAACAGACACGCCACGGCATGGAGTGGACCATCTATCTCTCTTTTTCTCTCCTCCTGACAGGATAGAGACGGAGCATGGCATTGTTTGGTTACAGTTGTAGACCAGCTATTTCCTGAGTCTCCTGATCTAAGGCTAAACTTTGCAATTACATAGAATCACCACTAGTTCAGTTTTTTTGTCTTTATGCCGATGGTACACCCACTTACTGCCATGCTGTACATCGTGTAAAAGACAGTGAGAAATCTCAAATCTGCTTTAAAAAATCAAATGAAACATATACTAGTGTTTTATTTACAAACATAGTATGTACAGTGCTAATCCATTAAAACATCTGTCTAAAATTATGTTGGAGAAGCTAACAACTTTCATTCAGGACAAAGATTCAGAATTTTTTTTTTCTTTTCTTTTGAAGGAAAGAAAAAAAAAAATGACCAAGATACCAAAAACCTCAGTTTCCCCAATCTCAGAGAGTACCACTGTTGCACTAGGTGATGAAGTCCCAAGCAAATTCAAAACTGACTTATTTTTATTAGTATAGTTTGGTAAAAACTACAGACATATCAATGGTTAGAGAATATTTGCATCTTCAGTAGGAACCAGGTGATTTGAGTGCCACAAATAGGGTCGGAAAAAAGTTTGTAAGAGGGGGAGGATTTGCTTCACCTGGACTGATATTTGTTGTCTCTATGTGATATCTGGGGCGACTGTAGCTCAGGAAGTAGAGCGAGTCGTTGTCACTGGAAGGTCGCTGGCTAAAGTCCCTGGCTGCATGTTGAAGTGTCCTTGAGCAAGATAGTGAACCGCGGATTGCTCCTGATGGGCAGGTATCACCCTGCATGGCTCGCTGTGTGAATGGGTGAATCTAACAAGTGCTATGAAGCTCTTTGAATGATCGGTAGACTGGAAAAACACTGTAGAACTGCAGGTCCATTTACCATCCCTGTCTGATCAGATGAACTCAAGTGAACACAACTTGAAATGTGTGCATACTTTTCACGAGCACCTACACCTATTACTACAAGTTTAACAGCTGTTTAGGTCATATTTACAAATGCTGCTGCAACTAATGCTACAAAGACAAAAGGTAACCAGTTGTTAAGATAACAGCGCTATGTCAAAAGTTTGATTTTCTTTTTTTTTTTTTTTTTTTTGCGTAGAGCCAAACCATCAGAGTTAAAACACTGTGATCCCTTTTTTCTTGCAACATGCTGCGTCAGATAAATTGGGTAAAGAAAAACAGGTAAGCGGTCTCTTTTTTTATTATTTAAAGAGGAACTCCCTTGGGCTGTAGAAGGAGTCCTGGTGGTCCCTGAACCTGACTTTGAGAAACCGCTATTTTCAAGCAGTGTAACCAATGAAGTACAGTAATGGAGTGTAGTGGCCTGAAGTGTAGCTATGAAGTCTTCCCTAATGACTCTAGCACATGTGTGTCTGGCTTTCAGCCCTCTCATTAACGTCACTGGACACTGTATACTCTGTGGCAGTGTGTGTGTGTGTGTGTGTGTGTGTGTGTGTGTGTGTGTGTGTGTGTAGGACGCTGCTGTTTGCCAATATAGCAAGGCTTCGAGTGCTCTGGTGATCTCATCTCCGCTTAAGTCTGCTCACCCTGTGGCTGTGTGTGTGTGTGTGTTTGTGAGTGTGCGCGTGTGTGTTTATGTACGCGCACACCTACACAACTTAACTGTGTACTGGATGTACACTAGCACACTTCATACACAGGTGAGGGATGTCTTTCATTCTCCAACGACTGGAAGGATGTAATATGTGTCGCCTCTTTTTATAGAACATAGCTTCCTTTTTTTTTTTTTTTTTTCCCTCATTATTCACTCAGGAGCAAATGTTTACTAAATGTTTCAATTTCATTTTTGTTTCGGTTACAGATGTTGCAACTCTGGTTTATGAATAAGTAAGATTTTAGTGTGTGTGCGTGCGTGCGTGTGTGTGTGTTTGTGTGTGGTAAACAGGGTGGTTTGCTCCGTGGAAGAAGGAATTTCCCCCAGCAGTCCCCATCAGTAATAGTGCCTGTAATGAGCTGCAGCTGTCAGCCCGGTTTCCGCACACACACACACACACACATGCACGCAAAACACACACATGTACACAGCGAGGAGGAAGCAGTGACTCACTCAGCAGTGCGCCGTCACACTGTATGCTGATAAACAGTGTAACTCATCAGACTTGCATCAGACAGTAGACACAAACATTTCCGCAGAAATACCTCCTCCTTTCTAAAAATATCCGACTCTGAGAATTTACTTTACACTTTACGACTTATTTCAGCAAAGCACACACAGTTGTGCGTCTCACGTAAACAGCGCAGCAAAATGAGAAACTGTCGTTATTGATCTTTCAATAAAGATCTTATCCCTCCCCTAATCTTGCGTTTATAAAACGCACGAGAACAAAAAGTGTTTCTGAGTGTTTCGACGTCAAAATCAGTCTCTTTTGTCTTTCTTTAAAAATTGTTTTTCTTGTCTGCGATCAGGGACCAATACATCAATTTGTCCGGTCAGATCGCACCGCAGTACACCCCGTGGCCTCGTTAGCTTGTGGGTCGTGCAAGCTGGAGGAATAATTTCATGGGGATTTCAGCAAAAAAAAAAAAAAAAAAAAAATGTGCATGGTTGCAGTTTAATTTACTAATTCTTCCCTCATTTCCCATCTAGCAATGTGCACGAAAGGAAGCAAAAGGATCTCAAGTTGCCATTTCGCTGCATTTTATTTATTTATTTATTTTTTTACCCCGATGCTCAGTTTACAATACTTTTTTTTTTTTTTTAGCAGCTAGACACTTGACTTTTGCTAATTTTAAAAGAATTGCTTACATGATTCTGAACTGCTGACATGTTTCAGAGGACCTGCTTGGGAAAATGACACATAACATCTGTTCTCAGACACGTTAAAGCTTTAAAACACAGTCAAATGAAATAGATACCATAAGGTGGTCTTTATCTACGATCTGCTTCACGCCCCAGCTGTCAATAAGCATGAATAGTAATAAACATCCAAAACAATGTGATTATGTAGTGAAAAAATACACGAGGAGCAACAGTATTACAAAGCCATGTATCAAAACGTCCAACAGGCCTTTTATATATAATTAACATTATATCGAATTCAAATTTGCTGTACCTCTGACGCATGTTTGTGAAAATAACTGAAGCTGAAGTCCAAAAGGTGTCTTTTTTTTCCTGTTCGTAATTTATCGGTTTTTTTTTTGTTGTTTTTTTTCCTTTTTCTGATTTGATCTGTAAAACTTTTAGGGAACGATGAGCCCAGAGCTGCGCGTGATTTCACAGTTTTGCCCTCCCTCTCCTCTCTTACCGCAACGCAACAGCTCATTTTGGATCCTGAAAAATGAGATGATGAATGTGATGTCATACACATTTTGTTATCTTCTGCACGTTCGACATTTTTACATGTTGCTTTATATCGCTGGTGTTTCTTGTGTATTTCTTCCTCTGTACTTTGCTGATAATCACACTGTTTCCAGATAAAGATCCCAAGTGGGTTTGAAAAGTTGTCCTTGCTTAAAACTTCCGTGGCATGGAGCAAATGTGCAGGTGTTCCCTTCTTGTCATTAATCAGCAACCTTTAATTAATTATAATGTATTAATTGTGGTTGTTATTAAGTTTTACCTTATATTGCAATTTTGCTGTTGTTGTTGTTCTTATCATCATCATGGCTGCAGCCCAGACCACCGCTTGTCTTTTCTGGTTGATGGAGTTGCTCATTTACACCGAAAGGCTGTTTGGAATCGTTCCATTTCTGTTTTTTTTTTTTTTTTAATTTTTTTTATCACATCATAACCAGAATATACGCAGCGTATAATATCATAATCACTACTTGACTGCAAATCGTATTGGTAACAGTCAACGAAGACTTCATGTGAATCTCTATCAGCAGATCCGGGCGATGCTCGTGAAGTGTCAGTCAGGACCACTGACCCTGCAGTTTCGTTTCCTGACACTGACCCACCGCGGCATTCAACTGATTCCACCGTTTCCCCTAAAAAGCAAACATCCCAACCAGTAACCCACAGAACACAGAGTGAGACAGTTAAAAGCAGCCCCTCATACCCGCCCAGCTGACGGGGCCCGGCCCTCGTGACCTCTGCCATTTTTTTTTTTTTTTTTTTTATCTCATTTCACTCTAACTTTGTAGATCAGACTTTAATTTTGAAGTGCGGCCCACAGGACAGTGATGAATAGGCTACATCAAGCGGGGCTTAAATTACCCCTCTCCCTGGTGGCAACACTGACCGCAAGGAGAGGTGTGTGTGTGCGTGCGTATGTGCGCGCCTGTGTGTGCTGTGCTTGTGAGTGTGTGTGTGTGTGTGTGTGTGTGTGTGTGTGTGTGTGTGTGTGGTGACCTAGTAACAGCAGACAGAGAAAGAAAGAGGGCTGGTCAGCACTTGCCCTCTCAACCCTGCTAGCTCCGCAGCACACCCAACAAGGCAGAGGGGGGGGGTGGTGGGGGGGGACACAGGGGAGGGATGGGGGGGGGGGGGGGAGAGAGAGAGAGAAAGAGAGAGAGCATCCACTCCATCTTTTTCAGCTTCTCATGTCAATGCCTCGTCTTGTTTTGCGGTGCGAGTTTGTAACTTTCGAGGTTATTTGAGGAGAGTCTAACCCTGGCCTGCTTTCCCTTCCTTCCTCCTCTCCTCCATGCAAATAGGTGCCTGAGCTTATTTCTTCTTCTTCTTCTTCTTCTTTTTTTTTTCTTTTCTCTAGCGAACGCCACGGCCGGCGGCCTGCGTTAGGGAAGACGGATTTTGGAGGTCATTCAGATATCGACGAAACCTTAACACTACATAATAAAACAGTCTGTCTCAAATCGAGGTGGGGAAGGCAGGAGGGCTTGGCCAACAGCCACAGGCACGGCCTCGGGCTGAGAGGAGGAAAATCAAAAACAGGGTGACAAAAGGCAGATTTTTCAGTGGGGGGGGGGGGGGGGGGGGTGAAAAAAAAAAATACAAGTAATAAAAATAAAAGAGGAGTTTAAAGCCTTGTGGACTTTTTTTTTTTTTTCTCCCAGCCTGGTCACAATAAAAAGAGGGATCGTTCTTGCTTTTTCTCGATGATACATACATTTCTTTTGTCACATGAGCCTCGCTTTGCACTGCAGGAGTCTCACTTGTTTCCTAGTAAATGTACTTTTTTCTCACAGACTTTTTCACGCGTTTTGGGGGAAAACAGTTTTGAAATAATATCAGAATAAAAAAAAAAAAAACAGGCTATTACTCAAACACGCTTTCATTTAAACTACACACAAGTTCACTTGGTCACCTACTTTTTCAGCACGCCATGGCTCCCCACGTTGTCCTGAGAGGGGCTCGGATGAAGGGATTCCTGGCCTGTGCTACAGTTTGGAGTTCAGGAGACACAGCGCATCACACTCTTGCGTTATTTCGCTTGTATTCTGCTGCGTTTTTTTTTTCTTTTCTTTTTCTTTTTGCAAGCTGCTTTGCGGACTGTTCCTCCCTCTGGCTCTTTATCCAGTCTACTAGAAACCAGTGTGCCGTGAAGCCGGTGCATCCCGCCGCCTCTCCACACCAACGTGATCGTCGTAGAGGAAGTAGAGAATGAAGAAGAAGAGGAAGAACAAGAAGTAAACGAGAGAGAGAGAGAGAGAGAGAGAAAAAGAGTACGTCAAGGGGGTCGTAGATTGCTGGAGCTCGGAGATAAATCGCAGCAGTTGTGCTTTAAACCTCCTCCTGCTTCTACTGAACGGAACGCATCTATTTGCGTTGCGAGGAGGAGGCAGCGAGGCCAGTGTGGAGTGTGTGACACAGCCCCTGCAGCTGAAGGTGTTCAGTGCTCCAAGTTTAAAACGCGCATCTGATGGTTATATTTAAGGGGAAAAACGTGTTAAACCCCTAAAAGCTGTTTTGTTCTTTTTTCTTTCGACACACTGAAATGATAAATTATCATTTGCAGGTCACACACACACACACACACACAAAAAAAACGAAACAAAAACGTCGTAAACAATATTGTGTGTGTGTTTGCGCGCGTCGTGTCCGTGCGCAGGCGAGGTCTCTGTGTGACTTACGTCAATTTCAACTTTATCGTTATCGTTACAGAATACCACAGTGTGATAAAACGACTGGATCGAATTTAGTCTGGGCGCCACGACCGTGGCAACACCGTGCGTCCGTGGAGAGCTGAGGCTGCTGGAGCTCCGACTCGTGCGCAAAGGCAGCAGCGGCAGAGGCAAGGTCCTGCCCCCCCCCAACCCACTTCAACACACACACACACACACACACACACCACCCGGAACACTGAGGGGACGACGACACAAATTACTGACCTTTGCGCGTAAAACAGGTTTTACACACGCAGACACGCGCGCAATCAAACTGATAATCTGTTTATCGCTTCATTTGTCGGTGGAATCAATATCACAATAATGATTAACTCCATCACTCGCGCATAAATACAAGTATTTGGCTCAAACGCTCAAAATACGAGTGTTCATGAGTCATCCACGCGGGTTGTCATAATATTGCTGTGCGAGTTTGCTTTTTTTTTTTTTTTTTTTGCCTTCCTGCAGCCCGCGTCCTATAATTGCGCTCTTAATATGTCACCGCAGATTCATTTCGCTGTTCGGTGCATATTGTCTGGAGGTGGAGCAGGTAAATGTGTTCCGATCGTGAACACGAACGGAACCCTGAGCAATCACGGTTTCACCCAAAAGCAGGAGTTCAACCAACTTAGATGAAATACGAGTCGGTGCGTGGAAACACACACACACACGCGCGCGCGCGATGAGATCTGTGTCACAAACCTGCTGCAGAATCGTCAGCATCTGAATTAGATACGTCGTATTAGTCAGTCGTTCATCTGATACATGTTTATTTTTTTCATTCATTTTTTTTTGAGTGTTTTAGTTTATTTCCTTGCAGAACTCGAATGAAATAATATCATGTTGCGGTACATTTAAAAACTTCACTATTGTCCTTAAACACTGAGTGAAAAATAAAAAGTGAACAGAAAAAAACAAACAAAAAAAACACACACACACAAAAAGAAAAACCCAAAACAAAACAAAACAAAACAGGAAACGCACCTCTGCATCGTGCCCGAAAACGTTTTTTGGTCAAAGATACGAAGTTTGGTTCTTTCTTTGGATCTTTCACAGTAATCAGAAAGTTACAATTAAAAACGCACCAGGACAGAATGATTCACTGTTTCCACACCGACAATTAACCGTATAATCTGACCCAGAGTCACACCGCAGGTCTCCTCAACGTCGACTCCAAAATTCGATGACTTCGGGTGATATTACCAGTTTTATATGAAATGGCGATATGAAACACACTGAATTAAGTTTTGTTACACAGTTTTTTTTTTTCTTCCGCTTAATGTTTTGAGCTGATAGTAGCTTCAGACAATGTTTTGGAAAGTTTCACGTGAACGTTTTAATATTGTGAACCAGAGAAGTGTGCCTCTAGTTCTCTCTCTCTCTCTCTCTCTCTCTCTCTCTCTCTCACACACACACACACACACACACACACACACACACACACTCAGTACAATTTGGGGAAAAAAAATGACCCTGTTTCAGAGATAATAATTATGGCGGTAAAAAAACAAACACGTGACTTTGTTTCTGGTCATAACAATAAACTAACTTGGTGAAATGATAATGAAGCGAGAAAGTAAAAGACGTGTGAATTGTGCCCACAGGTTTGACTGCATGGCCCACATGTGACAACAAGCCCCCCAGTCTCTCCGATATTTTGGCGTCGTGATTTTGTTCCCGCACGTCGACGGTCGTGAGGACTGCAACTCCTTCAGAAACTCCCGCGAATCGCAGCTGCCGGGTTTGATGTGCGTCCCTCCAGTGCGAGTCAGAGGAGCGCACCGGACGCGTTCTCCTCTCCAAACACATCTGGCGCACAAACGCGCTGTTAAGTTTTCCTGCCTCAAAAAAAAAAAAAAAAACAGCTCACCGTCACACCGGTGTCAACCACCACGACCTACATCCGCAGTGCACATCAGAGGCTCGTCGCACTACTTTAAAACACGAAGGGAGGATTATTTTGTAATAACAGTCATACATTTTAGTTTTGTATTCATGCGTTTAGGAGCTGTGTAAATCAAAGCCCCCCCCCTCCTCTCTCTCTCTCTCTCTCTCTCTCTCCCCCTCCTCCCTCTCTTCTCTCTCATCCAGACGGTCCTGTAAGGTAGTCGTCGTCGTAGTGGGTCACGGCCGTG